>NW_027094554.1:0-78089 GCF_029207755.1 Chamaea fasciata
CCTAGGTGTCCCTGGGGGTGCCCTTGCTGTGCCCTAGGTGTCCCTGGGGGTGCCCTGGCTGTCCCCTAGGTGTCCCTGGGGGTGCCCAGGGTGTCCCTGGGGATGCCCTGGCTGTCCCCTAGGTGTCCCTGGCAGTGCCCTGGGTGTCCCTGGGGGGGCCCTGGCTGTCCTCTAGGGTCCCTGGGGGTGCCCTCCCTGTCCCTCGGGGTGCCCTGGCTGTCCCAAAGTGTCCCTGGCGGTGCCCTGGCGGTCCCTGGGGATGCCCTCGCTGTCCCTGGGGTGCCCTGTCTGTCCCCTAGGTGGCCCTGGGGGTGCCCTGGGTGTCCCTGGGGGTGCCCTGGCTGTCCCTGGGGTGGTCTGGCTGTCCCCAAGGTGTCCCTGGGGGTGCCCTGCCTGTCCTCTCGGTGTCCCTGGGGGTGCCCTGGCTGTGCCCTCGGTGTCCCTGGGGGTGCCCTGGCTGTCCCTAGGGTTCCCTGGCTGTCCCCTAGGTGCCCCTGGGGGTGCCCTGGGTGTCCCTAGGAGGTCCCTGGCTGTCCCCGAGGGGTCTCTGGGGGTGCCCTGGCTGTCCCGTCAGTGTCCCTGGGGGTGCCCTGGCTGTCCCCTAGGTGTCCCTGGGGGTGCCCTGCCTGTCCCCTAGGTGTCCCTGGGGGTGCCCTCGCTGTCCCTGGGGTGCCCTGGCTGTCCCCTAGGCGGCCCTGGGGGTGCCCTCGCTGTCCCTGGGGTGCCCTGGCTGTCCCCTAGGTGTCCCTGGAGGTGCCCTGGGTGTCCCTGGGGGTGCCGTGGCAGTCCCCTAGGTGTCCCTGGGGGATGCCCTGGGTGTCCCTGGAGTGCCCGTGCTGTCCCCTAAATGTCCCTGGGGTACCCTGGCTGTCCCCTAGGTGTCCCTGGGGTGCCCTGCCTGTCCCCTTGGTGTCCCTGGGGTGCCCTGGCTGTCTTATGGTGCCCTGGCTGTCCCCTAGGTGTCCCTGGGGGTGCCCTGCGTGTCCCTGGGGTGCCCTGCCTGTCCCCTAGGTGTCCCTGGGGGTGCCCTAGGTGTCCCTGGGGGTGCCCTGGCTGTCCCTAGGGTGCCCTGGCTGTCCCCTAGGTGTCCCTGGGGGCGCCCTGGGTGTCCCTGGGGTGCCCGGGCTGTCCCCAAGGTGTCCCTGTGGGTGCCCAGAGTGTCCCTGGGAGTGCCCTGCCTGTCCCCAAGGTGTCCCTGTGGGTCCCCAGAGTGTCCCATTGGAGTGCCCTGCCTGTCCCCTAGGTGTCCCTGGGGGTGCCCTGGGTGTCCCTGGGGTGCCCAGGCTGTCCCCTTGGTGTCCCTGGGGGTGCCCTGTGGGTCCCTGGCGTGCCCTGGAGGTGCCCTGGTGTCCCTGGGGGTGCCCTGGCTGTCCCCTAGGTGTCCCTGGGGGTGCCCTGGCTGTCCCTGGAGTGCCCTGGCTGTCCCCTCGGTGTCCCTGGGGGGGCCCTGGCTGTCCCCTAGGTGTCCCTGAGGGTGCCCTGGGTGTCCCTGGGGTGCCCTGGCTGTCCCTGGGGTGCCCGGGAGGTCCCCTACGTGTCCCTGGGGTACCCTGGGTGTCCCTGGGCTGCCCTGGGGTGCCCTGGCCGTCCCGTAGGTGTCCCTGGGCTGCCCTGGCTGTACCTAGGGTGCCCTGGCTGTGCCCTAGGTGTCCCTGGGGTTGCCCTGCCTGTCCCCTAGGTGTCCCTGGGGGTGCCCTGCCTGTCCCCTAGGCGGCCCTGGGGGTGCCCTCGCTGTCCCTGGGGTGCCCTGGCTGTCCCCTAGGTGTCCCTGGGGATGCCCTGGGTGTCCCTGGAGTGACCGTGCTGTCCCCTAAATGTCCCTGGGGGTACCCTGGCTGTCCCCTAGGTGTCCCTGGGGGTGCCCTGCCTGTCCCCTAGGTGTCCCTGGGGTGCCCTTGCTGTCTTTAGGGTGCCCTGCCTGTCCCCTAGGTGTCCCTGGGGGTGCCCTGCGTGTCCCTGGGGTGCCCTGCCTGTCCCCTAGGTGTCCCTGGGGGTGCCCTAGGTGTCCCTGGGGTGCCCTGGCTGTCCCTAGGGTGCCCTGGCTGTCCCCTAGGTGTCCCTGGGGGTGCCCTGGGTGTCCCTGGGGTGTCTTGGCTGTCCCCAAGGTGTCCCTGAGGGTGCCCAGAGTGTCCCTGGGAGTGCCCTGCCTGTCCCCTAGGTGTCCCTGGGGGTGCCCTAGGTGTCCCTGGGGGTGCCCTTGCTGTCCCTAGGGTGCCCTGGCTGTCCCCTAGGTGTCCCTGGGGGTGCCCTGGGTGTCCCTGGGGTGCCCTGGCTGTCCCCAAGGTGTCCCTGTGGGTGCCCAGAGTGTCCCTGGGAGTGCCCTGCCTGTCCCCTAGGTGTCCCTTGGGGTGCCTTGGGTGTCCTGGGGTGCCCTGGCTGTCCCTTGGTGTCCCTGGGGGTGCCCTGTGGTCCCTGGGGTGCCCTTTCTGTGCCCTCGGTGTCCCTGGGGGTGCCCTGGCTGTCCCCTAGGTGTCCCTGGGGGTGCCCTGGGTGTCCCTGGGGGGGCCCTGGCTGTCCCTGGGGTGCCCTGGCTGTCCCCAAGGTGTCCCTGGGGGTGCCCTGCCTGTCCTCTCGGTGTCCCTGGTGCCCTGGCTGTGCCCTGGGTGTTCCTGGGCGTGCACTGGGTGTCCCTGGGGTTCCCTGCCTGTCCTCTCGGTGTCCCTGGGGGTGCCCTGCCTGTCCCCTAGGTGTCCCTGGGGGTGCCCTGCCTGTCCCTTAGGTGTCCCCCTGGGGTGCCCTGGCTGTGCCCTCGGTGTCTCTGGGGGTGCCCTGGCTGTCCCTAGGGTGCCCTGCCTGTGCCCTAGGTGTCCCTGGCGTGCACTGGCTGTCTCCTAGGTGTCCCTGTGGGTGCCCTCCCTGTACCTCGGGATGCCCTGGCTGTCCCCTAGGTGTCCCTGGGGGTGCCCTGGGTGTCCCTGGGGTGCCCTGGCTGTCCCCTAGGTTGTCCCTTGGGGGGCCCTGGCTGTCCCCTAGGTGTCCCTGGGGGAGCCCTGGCTGTCCCTGGGGTGCCCTGGCTGTCCGCTAGGTGTCCCTGGGGGTGCCCTGGCTGTCCCTGGGGTGCCCTGGCTGTCCCCTAGGTGTCCCTGGGGGTGCCCTGCCTGTCCCCTAGGTGTCCTCTGGGGGTCCCCTTGGTGTCCCTGGGGGTGCCCTGGCTGTCCCCTAGGTGTCCCTGGGGTGCCCTGGATGTCCCTGGGGGGCCCTGGCTGTCCCTGGGGGTGCCCTGGCTGTCCCCTAGTTGGCCCTGGGGGAGCCCTGGCTGTCCCCTAGGCGACCCTGGGGATGCCCTGGGTGTCCCTGGAGTGCCCGTGCTGTCCCCTAAATGTCCCTGGGTGTACCCTGGCTGTCCCCTAGGTGTCCCTGGGGGGTGCCCTGCCTGTCCCCTAGGTGTCCCTGGGGTGCCCTGGCTGTCTTTAGGGTGCCCTGGCTGTCCCCTAGGTGTCCCTGGGGGTGCCTGCGTGTCCTGGGGTGCCCTGCCTGTCCCCTAGGTGTCCCTGGGGGGTGCCCTAGGTGTCCCTGGGGGTGCCCTTGCTGTCCCTAGGGTGCCCTGGCTGTCCCCTAGGTGTCCCTGGGGGGGCCCTGGGTGTCCTGGGGTGCCCTGGCTGTCCCCAATGTGTCCCTGTGGGTGCCCAGAGTGTCCCTGGGAGTGCCCTGCCTGTCCCCTAGGTGTCCCTTGGGGTGCCTGGGTGTCCCTGGGGTGCCCTGGCTGTCCCCTTGGTGTCCCTGGGGGTGCCCTGTGGGTCCCTGGGTGCCCTTTCTGTGCCCTCGGTGTCCCTGGGTTGCCCTGCCTGTCCCCTAGGTTTCCTGGGGGTGCCCTGGCTGTCCCCTAGGTGTCCCTGGGGGTGCCCTCGGTGTCCCTGGGGGTGCCCTGGCTGTCCCCTAGGTGTCCCTGGGCGTGCCCTGGGTGTGCCTGGGTGCCCTGGCTGTCCCCTAGGTGTCCCTGGGGGTGCCCAGGGTGTCCCTGGGGATGCCCTGCCTGTCCCCTAGGTGTCCCTGGGGGTGCCCTGGCTGTCCCTGGGGGGGCCCTGGCTGTCCCTGGGGTGCCCTGGCTGTCCCCAAGGTGTCCCTGGGGGCGCCCTGCCTGTCCTCTCGGTGTCCCTGGGGTTCCCTGGCTGTCCCCTATGTGTCCCTGGGGGGGGCCCTGGCTGTCCCCTAGGTGTCCCTGGGGGTCCCCTTGGTGTCCCCTGGGGGTGCCCTGCCTGTCCCCTAGGTGTCCCTGGGGGTGCCCTGGGTGTCCCTGGCTGCCCCTGGCTGTCCCCTAGGTGTCCCTGGGGGTGCCCTGGGTGTCCCTGGGGGTGCACAGGGTGTCCCTGGGGTCCCCTGACCGTCCCGTACGTGTCCCTAGGGGTGCCCTGAAGGCACCCTAGGTGTCCCTGGGGCTGCCCTGGGTGTCCTGGGGTGCCCTGGCTGTCCCCTAGGTGTCCCTGGGGGTGCCCTGGATGTACCTGGGGGTGCCCTGGCTGTCCCTTGGGCTGCCCTGGCTGTCCCTAAGTGTCCCTGGGGGTGCCCTAGTGTCCCTGGGGGTGCACAGGGTGTCACTGGGGTCCCCTGGCCGTCCCGTACGTGTCCCCTGGGGTGCCCTGGCTGTCCCCTAGGTGTCCCTGGGGGTGCCCTGCCTGTCCCATAGGTGTCCCTGGGGGTGCCCTGCGTGTCCCTGGGGTGCCCTGGCTGTCCCCTAGGTGTCCCTGGGGGTGCCCTGTGTGTCCCTGGGGTGCCCTGGCTGTCCCCTAGGTGTTTCTGGGTGTGCCCTAGGTGTCCCCTGGGGGTGCCCTGTCTGTCCCTAGGGTGCCCTGGCTGTCCCCTAGGTGTCCCTCCGGGTGCCCTGGGTGTCCCCTTGGTGTCCAGGGTAGTGCCCTGGGTGTGGCTGGGGTGCCCTGGCTGTCCCCCTAGGTGTCCCTGGGGGTGCCCATGGTGTCCCTGGGGTGCCAAGGCTGTCCCCTCGGTGTCCCTGGGGGTGCCCAGGGTGTCCCTGGGGTGCCCTGGGCTGTCCCCTCGGTGTCCCTGGGGTGCCCAGGGTGTCCCTGGGGTGCCCTGGCTGTCCCCTTCGTGTCCCTGGGGGCGCCCTGGGTGTCCCTGGGGCGCCCTGGCTGTCCCCTAGGTGTCCCTGGGGGTGCCCTGGCTGTCCCTAGGGTGGCCCTGGCTATGCATATGGTGTCCCTGGGGTGCCCTGGCTGTCCCCTAGGTGTCCCTGGGGGTGCCCTGGCAGTCCCTAGAGTGCCCTGGCTGTCCCCTAGGTGTCCTGGGGGTGCCCCTGGCTGTTCCCTAGGTGTCCCTGGGGGTGCCCTTGCTGTGCCCTAGGTGTCCCTGGGGGTGCCCTGGCTGTCCCCTAGGTGTCCCCTGGGGGTGCCCAGGGTGTCCCTGGGGATGCCCTGGCTGTCCCCTAGGTGTCCCTGGCAGTGCCCTGGGTGTCCCTGGGGGGGCCCTGGCTGTCCTCTAGGGTCCCCTGGGGGTGCCCTCCCTGTCCCTCGGGGTGCCCTGGCTGTCCCCAAAGTTGTCCCTGGCGGTGCCCTGGCGGTCCCTGGGGATGCCCTCGCTGTCCTGGGGTGCCCTGTCTGTCCCCTAGGTGGCCCTGGGGGTGCCCTGGGTGTCCCTGGGGGTGCCCTGGCTGTCCCTGGGGTGGTCTGGCTGTCCCCAAGGTGTCCCTGGGGGTGCCCTGCCTGTCCTCTCGGTGTCCCTGGGGGTGCCTGGCTGTGCCCTCGGTGTCCCTGGGGGTGCCCTGGCTGTCCTAGGGTTCCCTGGCTGTCCCCTAGGTGCCCCTGGGGGTGCCCTGGGTGTCCCTAGGAGGTCCCTGGCTGTCCCCGAGGGGTCTCTGGGGGTGCCCTGGCTGTCCCGTCAGTGTCCCTGGGGGTGCCCTGGCTGTCCCCTAGGTGTCCCTGGGGGTGCCCTGCCTGTCCCCTAGGTGTCCCTGGGGGTGCCCTCGCTGTCCCTGGGGTGCCCTGGCTGTCCCTAGGCGGCCCTGGGGGTGCCCTCGCTGTCCCTGGGGTGCCCTGGCTGTCCCCTAGGTGTCCCTGGAGGTGCCCTGGGTGTCCCTGGGGGTGCCGTGGCAGTCCCCTAGGTGTCCCTGGGGATGCCCTGGGTGTCCCTGGAGTGCCCGTGCTGTCCCCTAAATGTCCCTGGGGGTACCCTGGCTGTCCCCTAGGTGTCCCTGGGGTGCCCTGCCTGTCCCCTTGGTGTCCCTGGGTGCCCTGGCTGTCTTTATGGTGCCCTGGCTGTCCCCTAGGTGTCCCTGGGGGTGCCCTGCGTGTCCCTGGGGTGCCCTGCCTGTCCCCTAGGTGTCCCTGGGGTGCCCTAGGTGTCCCTGGGGGTGCCCTGGCTGTCCCTAGGGTGCCCTGGCTGTCCCCTAGGTGTCCCTGGGGGCGCCCTGGGTGTCCCTGGGGTGCCCGGGCTGTCCCCAAGGTGTCCCTGTGGGTGCCCAGAGTGTCCCTGGGAGTGCCCTGCCTGTCCCCAAGGTGTCCCTGTGGTCCCCAGAGTGTCCCATTGGAGTGCCCTGCCTGTCCCCTAGGTGTCCCTGGGGGTGCCCTGGGTGTCCCTGGGGTGCCCAGGCTGTCCCCTTGGTGTCCCTGGGGGTGCCCTGTGGGTCCCTGGCGTGCCCTGGAGGTGCCCTGGTGTCCCTGGGGGTGCCCTGGCTGTCCCCTAGGTGTCCCTGGGGGTGCCCTGGCTGTCCCTGGAGTGCCCTGGCTGTCCCCTCGGTGTCCCTGGGGGGGCCTGGCTGTCCCCTAGGTGTCCCTGAGGGTGCCCTGGGTGTCCCTGGGGTGCCCTGGCTGTCCCTGGGTGCCCGGGAGGTCCCCTACGTGTCCCTGGGGTACCCTGGGTGTCCCTGGGCTGCCCTGGGGTGCCCTGGCCGTCCCGTAGGTGTCCCTGGGCTGCCCTGGCTGTACCTAGGGTGCCCTGGCTGTGCCCTAGGTGTCCCTGGGGTTGCCCTGCCTGTCCCCTAGGTGTCCCTGGGGTGCCCTGCCTGTCCCCTAGGCGGCCCTGGGGGTGCCCTCGCTGTCCCTGGGGTGCCCTGGCTGTCCCCTAGGTGTCCCTGGGGATGCCCTGGGTGTCCCTGGAGTGACCGTGCTGTCCCCTAAATGTCCCTGGGGTACCCTGGCTGTCCCCTAGGTGTCCCTGGGGGTGCCCTGCCTGTCCCCTAGGTGTCCCTGGGGTGCCCTTGCTGTCTTTAGGGTGCCCTGCCTGTCCCCTAGGTGTCCCTGGGGGTGCCCTGCGTGTCCCTGGGGTGCCCTGCCTGTCCCCTAGGTGTCCCTGGGGGTGCCCTAGGTGTCCCTGGGGGTGCCCTGGCTGTCCCTAGGGTGCCCTGGCTGTCCCCTAGGTGTCCCTGGGGGTGCCCTGGGTGTCCTGGGGTGTCTTGGCTGTCCCCAAGGTGTCCCTGAGGGTGCCCAGAGTGTCCCTGGGAGTGCCCTGCCTGTCCCCTAGGTGTCCCTGGGGGTGCCCTAGGTGTCCCTGGGGGTGCCCTTGCTGTCCCTAGGGTGCCCTGGCTGTCCCCTAGGTGTCCCTGGGGGTGCCCTGGGTGTCCCTGGGGTGCCCTGGCTGTCCCCAAGGTGTCCCTGTGGGTGCCCAGAGTGTCCCTGGGAGTGCCCTGCCTGTCCCCTAGGTGTCCCTTGGGGTGCCTTGGGTGTCCCTGGGGTGCCCTGGCTGTCCCCTTGGTGTCCCTGGGGGTGCCCTGTGGTCCCTGGGGTGCCCTTTCTGTGCCCTCGGTGTCCCTGGGGGTGCCCTGGCTGTCCCCTAGGTGTCCCTGGGGGTGCCCTGGGTGTCCCTGGGGGGGCCCTGGCTGTCCCTGGGGTGCCCTGGCTGTCCCCAAGGTGTCCTGGGGGTGCCCTGCCTGTCCTCTCGGTGTCCCTGGGGGTGCCCTGGCTGTGCCCTGGGTGTTCCTGGGCGTGCACTGGGTGTCCCTGGGGTTCCCTGCCTGTCCTCTCGGTGTCCCTGGGGGTGCCCTGCCTGTCCCCCTAGTGTCCCTGGGGGTGCCCTGCCTGTCCCTTAGGTGTCCCTGGGGTGCCCTGGCTGTGCCCTCGGTGTCTCTGGGGGTGCCCTGGCTGTCCCTAGGGTGCCCTGCCTGTGCCCTAGGTGTCCCTGGCGTGCCCTGGCTGTCTCCTAGGTGTCCCTGTGGGTGCCCTCCCTGTACCTCGGGATGCCCTGGCTGTCCCCTAGGTGTCCCTGGGGGTGCCCTGGGTGTCCCTGGGGTGCCCTGGCTGTCCCCTAGGTGTCCCTTGGGGGGCCCTGGCTGTCCCCTAGGTGTCCCTGGGGGAGCCCTGGCTGTCCCTGGGGTGCCCTGGCTGTCCGCTAGGTGTCCCTGGGGGTGCCCTGGCTGTCCCTGGGGTGCCCTGGCTGTCCCCTAGGTGTCCCTGGGGGTGCCCTGCCTGTCCCCTAGGTGTCTCTGGGGGTCCCCTTGGTGTCCCTGGGGGTGCCCTGGCTGTCCCCTAGGTGTCCCTGGGGGTGCCCTGGATGTCCCTGGGGGGGCCCTGGCTGTCCCTGGGGGTGCCCTGGCTGTCCCCTAGTTGGCCCTGGGGGAGCCCTGGCTGTCCCCTAGGCGACCCTGGGGATGCCCTGGGTGTCCCTGGAGTGCCCGTGCTGTCCCCTAAATGTCCCTGGGTGTACCCTGGCTGTCCCCTAGGTGTCCCTGGGGGTGCCCTGCCTGTCCCCTAGGTGTCCCTGGGGTGCCCTGGCTGTCTTTAGGGTGCCCTGGCTGTCCCCTAGGTGTCCCTGGGGGTGCCCTGCGTGTCCCTGGGGTGCCCTGCCTGTCCCCTAGGTGTCCCTGGGGGTGCCCTAGGTGTCCCTGGGGGTGCCCTTGCTGTCCCTAGGGTGCCCTGGCTGTCCCCTAGGTGTCCCTGGGGGGGCCCTGGGTGTCCCTGGGGTGCCCTGGCTGTCCCCAATGTGTCCCTGTGGGTGCCCAGAGTGTCCCTGGGAGTGCCCTGCCTGTCCCCTAGGTGTCCCTTGGGGTGCCTTGGGTGTCCCTGGGGTGCCCTGGCTGTCCCCTTGGTGTCCCTGGGGGTGCCCTGTGGGTCCCTGGGGTGCCCTTTCTGTGCCCTCGGTGTCCCTGGGTTGCCCTGCCTGTCCCCTAGGTTTCCCTGGGGGTGCCCTGGCTGTCCCCTAGGTGTCCCTGGGGGTGCCCTCGGTGTCCCTGGGGGTGCCCTGGCTGTCCCCTAGGTGTCCCTGGGCGTGCCCTGGGTGTGCCTGGGGTGCCCTGGCTGTCCCCTAGGTGTCCCTGGGGGTGCCCAGGGTGTCCCTGGGGATGCCCTGCCTGTCCCCTAGGTGTCCCTGGGGGTGCCCTGGCTGTCCCTGGGGGGGCCCTGGCTGTCCCTGGGGTGCCCTGGCTGTCCCCAAGGTGTCCCTGGGGGCGCCCTGCCTGTCCTCTCGGTGTCCCTGGGGTTCCCTGGCTGTCCCCTATGTGTCCCTGGGGGGGCCCTGGCTGTCCCCTAGGTGTCCCTGGGGGTCCCCTTGGTGTCCCTGGGGGTGCCCTGCCTGTCCCCTAGGTGTCCCTGGGGGTGCCCTGGGTGTCCCTGGGCTGCCCTGGCTGTCCCCTAGGTGTCCCTGGGGGTGCCCTGGGTGTCCCTGGGGGTGCACAGGGTGTCCCTGGGGTCCCCTGACCGTCCCGTACGTGTCCCTAGGGGTGCCCTGAAGGCACCCTAGGTGTCCCTGGGGCTGCCCTGGGTGTCCCTGGGGTGCCCTGGCTGTCCCCTAGGTGTCCCTGGGGGTGCCCTGGATGTACCTGGGGGTGCCCTGGCTGTCCCTTGGGCTGCCCTGGCTGTCCCCTAAGTGTCCCTGGGGGTGCCCTAGGTGTCCCTGGGGGTGCACAGGGTGTCACTGGGGTCCCCTGGCCGTCCCGTACGTGTCCCTGGGGTGCCCTGGCTGTCCCCTAGGTGTCCCTGGGGGTGCCCTGCCTGTCCCCTAGGTGTCCCTGGGGGTGCCCTGCGTGTCCCTGGGGTGCCCTGGCTGTCCCCTAGGTGTCCCTGGGGGTGCCCTGGCTGTCCCTGGGGTGTCCTGGCTGTCCACTAGGTGTCTCTGGGGGTCCCCTTGGTGTCCCTGGGGGTGCCCTGGCCGTGCCCTAGGTGTCCCTGGGGGTGCCCTGGGTGTCCCTGGGCTGCCCTGGCTGTCCCCTAGGTGTCCCTGGGGGTGCCCTATGTGTCCCTGGGGGTGCCCTGGGTGTCCCTGGGGTGCCCTGGCTGTCCCTAGGTGTCCCTGGGGGGGCCCTGGCTGTCCCCTAGGTATCCCTGGGGATGCCCTGTGGGTCCCTCGGGTGCCCTGGAGGTGCCCTGGTGTCCCTGGGGCTGCCCTGGCTGTCCCCTAGGTGTCCCTGGGGGTGCCCTGGCTGTCCCTGGAGTGCCCTGTCTGTCCCCTAGGTGTCCCTGGGGGGGCCCTGGCTGTCCCGTCAGTGTCCCTGGGGTGCCCTGCCTGTCCCTTAGGTGTCCCTGGGGTGCCCTGGCTGTGCCCTCGGTGTCCCTGGGGTACCCTGGGTGTCCCTGGGCTGCCCTGGGGTGCCCTGGCTGTCCCGTAGGTGTCCCTGGGCTGCCCTGGCTGTCCCTAGGGTGCCCTGGCTGTGCCCTAGGTGTCCCTGGGGGTGCCCTGGCTGTCCCTGGGGTGCCCTGGCTGTCCCCTAGGTGTCCCTGGGGGTGCCCTGGCTGTCCCCTAGGTGTCTCTGGGGGTCCCCTTGGTGTCCCTGGGGGTGCCCTGGCTGTCCCCTAGGTGTCCCTTGGGGTGCCCTGGATGTCCCTGGGGGGGCCCTGGCTGTCCCTGGGGGTGCCCTGGCTGTCCCCTAGGTGGCCCTGGGGGTGCCCTGGCTGTTCCCTAGGTGTCCCTGGGGGTGCCCTAGGTGTCCCTGGGGTGCCCTGGGTGTCCCTGGGGTGCCCTGGCTGTCCCTGGGGGAGCCCTGGCTGTCCCCTAGGTGTCACTGGGGGTGCCCTGGCTTTCCCCTCGGTGTCCCTGGAGGTGCCCTGCCTGTCCCCTAGGTGTCCCTGGGGGTGCCCTGCCTGTCCCCTAGGTGTCCCTGGGGGTGCCCTCGCTGTCCCTGGGGTGCCCTGGCTGTCCCCTAGGCGGCCCTGGGGGTGCCCTCGCTGTCCCTGGGGTGCCCTGGCTGTCCCCTATGTGTCCCTGGGGATGCCCTGGGTGTCCCTGGAGTGCCCGTGCAGTCCCCTAAATGTCCCTGGCGGTACCCTGGCTGTCCCCAAGGTGTCCCTGTGGGTGCCCAGAGTGTCCCTGGGAGTGCCCTGCCTGTCCCCTAGGTGTCCCTTGGGGTGCCTTGGGTGTCCCTGGGGTGCCCTGGCTGTCCCCTTGGTGTCCCTGGGGGTGCCCTGTGGGTCCCTGGGGTGCCCTTTCTGTGCCCTCGGTGTCCCTGGGTTGCCCTGCCTGTCCCCTAGGTGTCCCTGGGGGTGCCCTCGGTGTCCCTGGGGGTGCCCTGGCTGTCCCCTAGGTGTCCCTGGGGGTGCCCTGGCTGTCCCCTAGGTGTCCCTGGGCGTGCCCTGGGTGTGCCTGGGGTGCCCTGGCTGTCCCCTAGGTGTCCCTGGGGGTGCCCAGGGTGTCCCTGGGGATGCCCTGGCTGTCCCCTAGGTGTCCCTGGGGGTGCCCTGGGTGTCCCTGGGGGGGCCCTGGCTGTCCCTGGGGTGCCCTGGCTGTCCCCAACGTGTCCCTGGGGGCGCCCTGCCTGTCCTCTCGGTGTCCCTGGGGGTGCCCTGGCTGTGCCCTATGTGTCCCTGGGGGGGCCCTGGCTGTCCCCGAGGTGTCCTTGGGGGTGCCGTGGCTGTCCCTGGGGTGCCCTGGCTGTCCCCTAGGTGTCCCTGGGGGTGCCCTGGCTGTCCCCTAGGTGTCTCTGGGGGTCCCCTTGGTGTCCCTGGGGGTGCCCTGCCTGTCCCCTAGGTGTCCCTGGGGGTGCCCTGGGTGTCCCTGGGCTGCCCTGGCTGTCCCCTAGGTGTTCCTGGGGGGGCCGTGGCTGTCCCCTACGTGTCCCTGGGGGTGCCCTGTGGGTCCCTGGGGTGCCCTGGAGGTGCCCTGGTGTCCCTGGGGCTGCCCTGGCTGTCCCCTAGGTGTCCGTGGGGGTGCCCTGGCTCTCCCTAGGGTGCCCTGGCTGTGCCCTAGGTGTCCCTGGGGTGCCCTGGGTGTCCCTGGGGTGCCCTGGCTGTCCCCTAGGTGTCCCTGGGGGGGCCCTGGCTGTCCCCTAGGTGTCCCTGGGGGTGCCCTGGTTGTCCCTGGGGTGCCCTGGCTGTCCCCTAGGTTTCCCTGGAGGTGCCCTGGCTGTCCCTGGGGTGCCCTGGCTGTCCCCTAGATGTCCCTGGAGGTCGCCTAGGTGTCCCTGGGGGTTCCCTGGCTGTCCCTGGGGTACCCTGGCTGTCCCTTAGGTGTCCCTGGGGGTGCCCTGGGTGTCCCTGGGGTGCCCTGGCTGTCCCCTAGGTGTCCCTGGGGGTGCCCTGGGTGCCCCTGGGGTGCCCTGGCTGTCCCCTAGGTGTCCCTGGGGGTGCCCTGGCTGTCCCTGGGGTGCCTTGGCTGTCCCCTAGGTGTCTCTGGGGGTCCCCTTGGTGTCCCTGGGGGTGCCCTGGCCGTCCCCTAGGTGTCCCTGGGGGTGCCCTGGGTGTCCCTGGGCTGCCCTGGCTGTCCCCTAGGTGTCCCTGGGGGTGCCCTATGTGTCCCTGGGGGTGCCCTGGGTGTCCCTGGGGTGCCCTGGCTGTCCCCTAGGTGTCCCTGGGGGTGCCCTGGCTGTCCCCTAGGTGTCCCTGGGGGTGCCCTGGCTGTCCCTGGGGTGCCCTGGCTGTCCCCTAGGTGTCCCTGGGGGTGCCCTGGCTGTGCCCTAGGTGTCCCTGGGGGTCCCCTTGGTGTCCCTGGGGGTGCCCTGCCTGTCCCCTAGGTGTCCCTGGGGGTGCCCTGGGTGTCCCTGGGCTGCCCTGGCTGTCCCCTAGGTGTCCCTGGGGGTGCCCTGGGTGTCCCTGGGGGTGCACAGGGTGTCACTGGGGTCCCCTGGCCGTCCCGTACGTGTCCCTAGGGGTGCCCTGAAGGTACCGTAGGTGTCCCTGGGGCTGCCCTGGGTGTCCCTGGGGGGGCCCTGGCTGTCCCTTGGGCTGCCCTGGCTGTCCCCTAGGTGTCCCGGGGGGTGCCCTAGGTGTCCCTGGGGGTGCACAGGGTGTCACTGGGGTCCCCTGGCCGTCCCGTACGTGTCCCTAGGGGGGCCCTGGCTGTCCCCTAGGTGTCACTGGGGGTGCCCTGGCTTTCCCCTCGGTGTCCCTGCGGGTGCCCTGCCTGTCCCCTAGGTGTCCCTGGGGGTGCCCTCGCTGTCCCTGGGGTGCCCTGGCTGTCCCCTAGGCGGCCCTGGGGGTGCCCTCGCTGTCCCTGGGGTGCCCTGGCTGTCCCCTAGGTGTCCCTGGAGATGCCCTGGGTGTCCCTGGAGTGCCCGTGCTGTCCCCTAAATGTCCCTGGGGGTACCCTGGCTGTCCCCTAGGTGTCCCTGGGGGTGCCCTGCCTGTCCCCTAGGTGTCCCTGGGGTGCCCTGGCTGTCTTTAGGGTGCCCTGGCTGTCCCCTAGGTGTCCCTGGGGGTGCCCTGCGTGTCCCTGGGGTGCCCTGCCTGTCCCCTAGGTGTCCCTGGGGGTGCCCTAGGTGTCCCTGGGGGTGCCCTGGCTGTCCCTAGGGTGCCCTGGCTGTCCCCTAGGTGTCCCTGGGGGTGCCCTGGGTGTCCCTGGTGTGCCCTGGCTGTCCCCAAGGTGTCCCTGTGGGTGCCCAGAGTGTCCCTGGGAGTGCCCTGCCTGTCCCCAAGGTGTCCCTGTGGGTCCCCAGAGTGTCCCTGGGAGTGCCCTGGCTGTCCCCTTGGCGTCCCTGGGGGTGCCCTGTGGGTCCCTGGGGTGCCCTGGAGGTGCCCTGGTGTCCCTGGGGGTGCCCTGGCTGTCCCCTAGGTGTCCCTGGGGGTGCCCTCGCTGTCCCTGGAGTGCCCTGGCTGTCCCCTCGGTGTCCCTGGGGGGGCCCTGGCTGTCCCCAAGGTGTCCCTGGGGGTGCCCTGGGTGTCCCTGGGGTGCCCTGGCTGTCCCTGGGGTGCCCGGGAGGTCCTCTACGTGTCCCTGGGGTACCCTGGGTGTCCCTGGGCTGCCCTGGGGTGCCCTGGCTGTCCCGTAGGTTTCCCTGGGCTGCCCTGGCTGTCCCTAGGGTGCCCTGGCTGTGCCCTAGGTGTCCCTGGGGTGCCCTGGCTGTCCTCGAGGTGTCCCTGGGCTGCCCTGGGTGTCCGTGGCGTGCCCTGGCTGTCTCCTAGGTGTCCCTGTGGGTGCCCTCCCTGTACCTCGGGATGCCCTGGCTGTCCCCTGGGTGTCCCTGGGGGGGCCCTGGCTGTCCCTGGGGTGCCCTGGCTGTCCCCTAGGTGTCCCTGGGGGTGCCCTGGCTGTCCCTGGGGTGCCCTGGCTGTCCCCTAGGTGTCCCTGGGGGTGCCCTGGCTGTCCCCTAGGTGTCTCTGGGGGTCCCCTTGGTGTCCCTGGGGGTGCCCTGGCTGTCCCCTAGGTGTCCCTGGGGGTGCCCTGGCTGTCCCTGGGGGAGCCCTGGCTGTCCCCTAGGTGTCACTGGGGGTGCCCTGGCTTTCCCCTCGGTGTCGCTGGGGGTGCCCTGCCTGTCCCCTAGGTGTCCCTGGGGGTGCCCTGGGTGTCCCTTCGGGGGCCCTGGCTGTCCCCTAGGTGTCCCTGGGGGTGCATTAGGTGTCCCTGGGGGTGCCCTGGGTGTCCCTAGGAGGTCCCTGGCTATCCCCTAGGGGTCTCTGGGGGTGCCCTGGCTGTCCCCTCGGTGTCCCTGGGGTACCCTGGGTGTCCCTGGGCTGCCCAGGGGTGCACTGGCTGTCCCG
Source organism: Chamaea fasciata (assembly GCF_029207755.1). Lineage (NCBI taxonomy): Eukaryota > Metazoa > Chordata > Aves > Passeriformes > Sylviidae > Chamaea > Chamaea fasciata. The sequence continues at coordinate 14,787 of NW_027094554.1, forward strand.
TAGGTGTCCCTGGGCTGCCCTGGCTGTCCTTGGGGTGCCCTGGTTGTGCCCTAGGTGTCCCGGGGTGCCCTGGCTGTCCCGTCAGTGTCCCTGGGGGTGCCCTGGCTCTCCCCTAGGGGTCCGTGAGGGTGCCCTGGGTGTCCCTGGCGTGCCCTCGCTGTCTCCTAGGTGTCCCTGGGGGTGCCCTGGGTGTCCCTGGGGGTGCACAGGGTGTCACTGGGGTCCCCTGGCCGTCCCGTACGTGTCCCTGGGGTGCCCTGGCTGTCCCCTAGGTGTCCCTGGGGGTGCCCTGGCTGTCCCCTAGGTGTCCCTGGGGGTCCCCTTGGTGTCCCTGGGGGTGCCCTGCCTGTCCCCTAGGTGTCCCTGGGGGTGCCCTCGGTGTCCCTGGGGTGCCCTGGCTGTCCCCTAGGTGTCCCTGGGGGTGCCCTGGCTATCCCTGGGGTGCCCTGGCTGTCCCCTAGGTGTCCCTACGGGTGCCCTGGCTGTCCCTAGGTGTCTCTGGGGGTCCCCTTGGTGTCCCTGGGGGTGCCCTGGCTGTCCCCTAGGTGTCCCTGGGGGTGCCCTGGCTGTCCCTGGGCTGCCCTGGCTGTCCCCTAGGTGTCCCTGGGGGTGCCCTATGTGTCCCGGTGGGTGCCCTGGGTGTCCCTGGGGTGCCCTGGCTGTCCCCTAGGTGTCCCTGGGGGTGCCCTGGCTGTCCCTGGGGTGCCCTGGCTGTCCCCTAGGTGTCCCTGGGGGTGCCCTGGCTGTCCCCCAGGTGTCTCTGGGGGTCCCCTTGGTGTCCCTGGGGGTGCCCTGGCTGTCCCCTAGGGTGTCCCTGGGCGTGCCCTGGGTGTCCCTGGGCTGCCCTGGCTGTCCCCTAGGTGTCCCTGGGGGTGCCCTATGTGTCCCTGTGGGCGCCCTGGGGGTCCCTGGGGTGCCCTGGAGGTGCCCTGGTGTCCCTGGGGCTGCCGTGGCTGTCCCCTAGGTGTCCCTGGGGGTGCCCTGGCTTTCCCTGGAGTGCCCTAGCTGTCCCCTCGGTGTCCCTGGGGGGGCCCTGGCTGTCCCCTAGGTGTCCCTGGGGGTGCCCTGGCTGTCCCGTAGGTGTCCCTGGGCTGCCCTGGCTGTCCCTAGGGTGCCCTGGCTGTGCCCTAGGTGTCCCTGGGGTGCCCTGGGTGTCCCTGGGGTGCCCTGGCTGTCCCCTAGCTGTCCCTTGGGGTGCCCTGGCTGTCCCCTAGGTGTCCCTGGGGGTGCCCTGGCTGTCCCTGGGGTGCCCTGGCTGTCCCCTAGGTGTCCCTGGGGGTGCCCTGGCTGTCCCTGTGGTGCCCTGGCTGTCCCCTAGATGTCCCTGGAGGTCGCCTGGGTGTCCCAGGGGGTTCCCTGGCTGTCCCTGGGGTGCCCTGGCTGTCCCCTAGGTGTCCCTGGGGGTGCCCTGGCTGTCCCCTAGGTGTCCCTGGGGGTGCCCTAGGTGTCCCTGGGGGTGCACAGGGTGTCACTGGGGTCCCCTTGCCGTCCCGTACGTGTCCCTAGGGGGGCCCTGGCTGTCCCCTAGGTGTCCCTGGGGGTGCCCTGCCTGTCCCCTTGGTGTCCCTGGGGGTACCCTGGGTGTCCCTGGGGTGCCCTGGCTGTCCCCTTGGTATCCCTTGTGGTGCCCTGTGGGTCCCTGGGCTGCCCTGGGGGTGCTCTGGTGTCCCTGGGTGTGCCCTGGCTGTCCCCTAGGTGTCCTTGGGGGTGCCCTGGCTGTCCCTGGAGTGCCGTGGCTGTCCCCTAGGTGTCCCTGGGGGTGCCCTGCCTGTCCCCTAGGTGTCCCTGGGGGTGCCCTCGCTGTCCCTGCGGTGCCCTGGCTGTCCCCTAGGTGTCCCTGGGGGTGCCCTGGGTGTCCCTGGGGATTCCCTGGCTGTCCCCTAGGTGTCCCTGGGGGTGCCCTGGGTGTCGCAGGGGTGCCCTGGCTTTCCCCTACGTGTCCCTGGGGTGCCCTGGCTGTCTCCAAGGTGTCCCTGTGGGTGCCCAGAGTGTCCCTGGGAGTGCCCTGCCTATCCCCTAGGTGTCCCTGGGGGTGCCCTGGGTGTCCCTGGGAGTGCCCTGCCTGTCCCCTAGGTGTCCCTGGGGGTGCCCTGGCTGTCCCTCGGGTTCCCTGGCTGTCCCCTAGGTGTCCCTGGGGGTGCCCTCGGTGTCCCTGGGGGTGCCCTGGCTGTCCCTCGGGTTCCCTGGCTGTCCCCTTGGTGTCCCTGGGGGTGCCCTGTGGGTCCCTGGGGTGCCCTTTCTGTGCCCTCGGTGTCCCTGGGTTGCCCTGCCTGTCCCCTAGGTGTCCCTGGGGGTGCCCTCGGTGTCCCTGGAGGTGCCCTGGCTGTCCCCTAGGTGTCCCTGGGGGTGCCCTGGCTGTCCCCTAGGTGTCCCTGGGCGTGCCCTGGGTGTGCCTGGGGTGCCCTGGCTGTCCCCTAGGTGTCCCTGGGGGTGCCCAGGGTGTCCCTGGGGATGCCCTGGCTGTCCCCTAGGTGTCCCTGGGGGTGCCCTGGGTGTCCCTGGGGGGGCCCTGGCTGTCCCTGGGGTGCCCTGGCTGTCCCCAAGGTGTCCCTGGGGGCGCCCTGCCTGTCCTCTCGGTGTCCCTGGGGGTGCCCTGGCTGTGCCCTGGGTGTCCCTGGGCGTGCACTGGGTGTCCCTGGGGTTCCCTGGCTGTCCCCTATGTGTCCCTGGGGGGGCCCTGGCTGTCCCCGAGGTGTCCTTGGGGGTGCCCTGGGTGTCCCTTGGGGGGCCCTGGCTGTCCCCTAGGTGTCCCTGGGGGTGCCCTGGCTGTCCCTGGGGTGCCCTGGCTGTCCCCTAGGTGTCCCTGGGGGTGCCCTGGCTGTCCCCTAGGTGTCTCTGGGGGTCCCCTTGGTGTCCCTGGGGGTGCCCTGGCTGTCCCCTAGGTGTCCCTGGGGGTGCCCTGGGTGTCCCTGGGCTACCCTGGCTGTCCCCTAGGTGTGCCTGGGGGGGCCGTGGCTGTCCCCTACGTGTCCCTGGGGGTGCCCTGTGGGTCCCTGGGATGCCCTGGAGGTGCCCTGGTGTCCCTGGGGCTGCCCTGGCTGTCCCCTAGGTGTCCCTGGGGGTGCCCTGGCTGTCCCTGGAGTGCCCTGGCTGTCCCCTCGGTGTCCCCGGGGGGGCCCTGGCTGTCCCCTAGGTGTCCCTGGGGGTGCCCTGGCTGTCCCGTAGGTGTCCCTGGGCTGCCCTGGCTGTCCCTAGGGTGCCCTGGCTGTGCCCTAGGTGTCCCTGGGGTGCCCTGGGTGTCCCTGGGGTGCCCTGGCTGTCCCCTAGGTGTCCCTGGGGGGGCCCTGGCTGTCCCCTAGGTGTCCCTGGGGGTGCCCTGGCTGTCCCTGGGGTGCCCTGGCTGTCCCCTAGGTGTCCCTGGAGGTGCCCTGGCTGTCCCTGGGGTGCCCTGGCTGTCCCCTAGATGTCCCTGGAGGTCGCCTAGGTGTCCCTGGGGGTTCCCTGGCTGTCCCTGGGGTACCCTGGCTGTCCCCTAGGTGTCCCTGGGGGTGCCCTGGCTGTCCCCTAGGTGTCCCTGGGGGTGCCCTGGGTGTCCCTGGGGTGCCCTGGCTGTCCCCTAGGTGTCCCTGGGTGTGCCCTGGCTGTCCCTGGGGTGCCCTGGCTGTCCCCTAGGTGTCTCTGGGGGTCCCCTTGGTGTCCCTGGGGGTGCCCTGGCCGTCCCCTAGGTGTCCCTGGGGGTGCCCTGGGTGTCCCTGGGCTGCCCTGGCTGTCCCCTAGGTGTCCCTGGGGGTGCCCTATGTGTCCCTGGGGGTGCCCTGGGTGTCCCTGGGGTGCCCTGGCTGTCCCCTAGGTGTCCCTGGGGGTGCCCTGGCTGTCCCCTAGGTGTCCCTGGGGGTGCCCTCCTGTCCCTGTGGTGCCCTGGCTGTCCCCTAGGTGTCCCTGGGGGTGCCCTGGCTGTCCCCTAGGTGTCCCTGGGGGTCCCCTTGGTGTCCCTGGGGGTGCCCTGCCTGTCCCCTAGGTGTCCCTGGGGGTGCCCTGGGTGTCCCTGGAGTGCCCTGGCTGTCTCCTAAATGTCCCTGGGGGAGCCCTTGCTGTCTCCTAGGTGTCCCTGGGGTTGTCCTGCCTTCCCCTAGGTGTCCCTGGGGGCGCCCTGGGTGTCCCTGGGGGTGCCCTGGCTGTCCCCTAGGTGTCCCTGGGGGCGCCCTGGCTGTCCCTAGGGTGCCCTGGCTGTGCCCTCGGTGTCCCTGGGGGTGCCCCGGTTGTCCCCTAGGTGTCCCTGGGGGCGCCCTGGCTGTCCCTAGGGTGCCCTGCCTGTCCCCTAGGTGTCCCTGGGGGTGCCCTGGCTGTCTCCTAGGTGTCCCTGGGAGTGCCCTGCCTGTCCCCTAGGTGTCCCTGGGGGTGCCCTGGCTGTCCCCTAGGTGTCCCTGGGGGTGCCCTGGGTGTCCCTGGGGGGGCCCTGGCTATCCCCTAGGTGTCCGTGGGGGTGCCCTGGCTGTGCCCTCGGTGTCCCTGAGAGTGCCCTGGCTGTCCCTAGGGTGCCCCGGCTGTGCCCTTGGTGTCCCTGGGGGTGCCCTGGCTGTCCCTCGGGTGCCTTGGCTGTCCCCTAGGTGTCCCTGGGGGTGCCCTGTGTGTCCGTGGTGTGCCCTGGCTGACCCCAAGGTGTCCCTGGGGGTGCCCAGAGTGTCCCTGGGAGGTCCCTGGCTGTCCCCTAGGGGTCTCTGGGGGTGGCCCTGGCTGTCCCGTCAGTGTCCCTGGGGGTGCCCTGGCTGTCCCTTAGGTGTCCCTGGGGGTGCCCTGGCTGTCCCTAGGGTACCCTGGCTGTCCCCTCGGTGTCCCTGGGAGTGCCCTGGGTGTCCCTGGGGTGCCCTGGCTGTCCCCTAGGTGTCCCTGGGGGTGCCCAGGCTGTCCCCTAGGTGTCCCTGGGAGGGCCCTGGGTGTCCCTGGGGTGCCCTGGCTGTCCCTGAGGTGACCGGGAGGTCCCCTACGTGTCCCTGGGGTGCCCTGGCTGTCCCGTCAGTGTCCCTGAGGGTGCCCTGGGTGTCCCTGGCGTGCCCTGGCTGTCTCCTAGGTGTCTCTGGGGGTGCCCTGGCTGTCCTCTAGGTGTCCCTGTGGGTGCCCTGGGTGTCCCTGGCGTGCCCTGGCTGTCTCCTAGGTGTCCCTGGGGGTGCCCTGGCTGTCCTCTCGGTGTCCCTGTGGGTGCCCTCCCTGTCCCTCGGGATGCCCTGGCTGTCCCCTAGGTGTCCCTGGGGGTGACCTGGGTGTCCCTGGGGTGCCCTGGCTGTCCCCTAGGTGTCCCTGGGGGGGCCCTGGCTGTCCCCTAGGTGTCCCTGAGGGTGCCCTGGCTGTCCCTGGGGTGCCCTGGCTGTCCCCTAGGTGTTGCTGGGGGTGCCCTGGCTGTCCCTGGGGTGCCCTGGCTGTCCCCTAGATGTTCCTTGAGGTCCCCTAGGTGTCCCTAGAAGTGCCCAGAGTGTCCCTGCGAATGCCCTGGCTGTCCCCTAGGGGTCTCTGGGGGTGCCTGCCTGTCCCCGAGGTGTCCCTGGGGGTGTCCTGGCTGTCCCTGGGGGTGCCCTGGCTGTCCCCTAGGTGTCCCTGGGGGTGCCCTGTGTGTCCCTGGCGTGCCCTGGCTGTCCCCTAGGTGTCCCTGGGGGTGCCCTGGCTGTCCCCTAGGTGTCCCTGGGGGTGCCCTGGCTGTCCCCTCGGTGTCCCTGGGGGTGCCCTGGCTGTCCCCTCGGTGTCCCTGGGGGTGCCCTGCCTGTCCCCTAGGTGTTCCTGGGGGGGCCCTGGCTGTCCCCTTGGTGTCCCTGGGGTGCCCTGCCTGTCCCCTAGGTGTCCCTGGGGGTGCCCTGGCTTTCCCCTAGGTGTCCCTGGGGGTGCCCTGGGTGTACCTGGGGTGCCCTGGCTGTCCTCTAGGTGTCCCTGGGTGTTCCCAGGGTGTCCCTGGGGATGCCCTGGCTGTCCCCTAGGTGTTCCTGGGGGTGCCCTGGGTGTCCCTGGGGGTGCCCTGGCTGTTCCTGGAGTGCCCTGGCTGTCCCCTAGGTGTCCCTGGGGGGGCCCTGGCTGTCCCCTAGGTGTCCCTGGGGGTGCCCTGCCTGTCCCCTAAGTGTCCCTGGGGGTGCCCTGGCTGTCCTCTAGGTGTCCCTGGGGGTGCCCTGGGTGTCCCTGGGGATGCCCTGGCTGTCCCCTAGGTGTCCCTGGGGGTGCCCTGGGTGTCCCTGAGGGTGCCCTGGGTGTCCCTCGTGATGCCCTTGCTGTCCCCTAGGTGTCCCTGGGGGTGCCCTCGGTGTCCCTGGGGGTGCCCTGACTGTCCCCTAGCTGTCCCTGGGGGTGCCCTGGCTGTCCCTGGGGTGCCATGGCTGTCCTCTACGTGTCCCTGTGGGTGCCCTGGCTGTCCACTCGGTGTCCCTGGGGGTGCCCTGCCTGTCCCCTAGGTGTCCCTGGGGGTGCCATGCCTGTCCCCTAGGTGTCCCTGGGGGTTCCCTGCCTGTCCCCTAGGTGTCCCTGGGGGTGCCCTGGGTGTCCCTGGGGGGGCCCTGGCTGTCCCCTAGGTGTCCCTGGGGGGGCCCTGGCTTTCCCCTAGGTGTCCCTGGGGGTGCCCTGGCTGTCCCCTAGGTGTCCCTGGGGGTGCCCAGGGTGTCCCTGGGGATGCCCTGGCTGTCCCCTAGGTGTCCCTGGGGGTGCCCTGGGTGTCCCTGGGGGGGCCCTGGCTGTCCTCTAGGGTCCCTGGGGGTGCCCTCCCTGTCCCTCGGGGTGCCCTGGCTGTCCCCTAAGTGTCCCTGGCGGTGCCCTGGGTGTCCCTGGGCGTGCCCACGCTGTCCCTGGGGTGCCCTGGCTGTCCCCAAGGTGTCCCTGGGGGTGCCCTGCCTGTCCTCTCGGTGTCCCTGGGGGTGCCCTGGCTGTCCCTAGGGTTCCCTGGCTGTCCCCTAGGTGTCCCTGGGGGTGCCCTGGCTGTCCCTTGGGTTCCCTGGCTGTCCCCTAGGTGTCCCTGGGGGTGCATTAGGTGTCCCTGGGGGTGCCCAGGGTGTCCCTGAGGTTCCCTGGCTGTCCCCTAGGTGTCCCTGGGGGACCCTGGTGTCCCTGGGTTGCCCTGGCTGTCCCGTAGGTGTCCCTGACTCGCTCGTATCCTCGACTCCGCCTCCGGCGCCATGGTGACTCCCCTCCCAGTCTGGACCAGTGTGGCCTCACCCCCTCCCCTGGGGCCATCCGACCCATCCCAGTATAGACCAGTAAGGCACCGAGTGGCCACCATGGACCCCCACACGCCTGCCAGTTCATCCCAGTTCATCCCAGTCCACTCTTCGTCCATCCCAGGTTTCTCTGGTCACCCTCCCAGTGCTCTCAGTCCATCCCAGTCCCGCAGGTGTTGGTGCTTGGGGCTTGATGAGCTGGTGCCTGTCCGCAACGTGGAGCGGCTCAAACGGGACCGCAGGGTGAGGGGGGCACGGATTTGGGGGGATCCTGGGGGTCCTGAGTTGTCGTGGAGGGGGTTTTTGGGTTGTGGGGGGTCTGGGGGGAGTCCTGGGGGCTGCTTTGGGTGCTTTGGGGGGTATTCGGGAGGTTTGGGCGGCCCATTTGAGGCATCAAAGAACCTGAGGAGGGTTTTGATAGCTCCTGGAGGTGGAGGCGGCCGTGGGGGTGAGCTGGCTGTCCCAGGGGGTTCCTGGCTGTCCCTCGATGTCCCTGGGGTGCCCTGGCTGTCACTTAGGTGTCCCTCGGGGTGCCGTGGCTGTCCCTAGGGTGCCCTGGCTGTCCCCTAGGTGTCCCTGGGGTGCCCTGACTGTCCCTAGGTGTCCGTGGGGGTGCCCTGGGTGTCCCTGGGGTGCCCTGGGGGTACCCTGGCTGTCCCTGGAGGTGCCCTGCCTGTCCCTTAGGTGTCCCTGGGGGTGCCCTGGCTGTCCCTAGGGTACCCTGGCTGTCCCCTCGGTGTCCCTGGGGGTGCCCTGGGTGTCCCTGGGGTGCCCTGGCTGTCCCCTAGGTGTCCCTGGGGGTGCCCAGGCTGTCCCCTAGGTGTCCCTGTGGGGGCCCTTCGTGTCCCTGGGGTGCTTTGGCTGTCCCTGAGGTGCCCGGGAGGTCCCCTACGTGTCCCTGGGGTGCCCTGGCTGTCCCGTCAGTGTCCCTGAGGGTGCCCTGGGTGTCCCTGGCGTGCCCTGGCTGTCTCCTAGGTGTCCCTGGGGGTGCCCTGGCTGTCCTCTAGGTGTCCCTGGGGTGCCCTGGGTGTCCCTGGCGTGCCCTGGCTGTCTCCTAGGTGTCCCTGGGGGTGCCCTGGCTGTCCTCTAGGTGTCCCTGGGGGTGACCTGGGTGTCCCTGGGGTGCCCTGGCTGTCCCCTAGGTGTCCCTGGGGGGGCCCTGGCTGTTCCCTAGGTGTCCCTGAGGGTGCCCTGGCTGTCCCTTGGGTGCCCTGGCTGTCCCCTAGGTGTCCCTGGGGGTGCCCTGGCTGTCCCTGGGGTGCCCTGGCTGTCCCCTAGATGTCCCTGGAGGTCCCCTAGGTGTCCCTGGGGGTGCCCAGAGTGTCCCTGCGAATGTCCTGGCTGTCCCCTAGGGGTCTCTGGGGGTGCCCTGCCTGTCCCCTAGGTGTCCCTGGGGGTGTCCTGGCTGTCCCTGGGGATGCCCTGGCTGTCCCCTAGGTGTCCCTGGGGGTGCCCTGGGTGTCCCTGGCGTGCCCTGGCTGTCCCCTAGGTGTCCCTGGGGGTGCCCTGGCTGTCCCCTTGGTGTCCCTGGGGGTGCCCTGGCTGTCCCCTTTGTGTCCCTGGGGGTACCCTGGCTGTCCTTTGGGTGCCCTGGCTGTCCCCTTGGTGTCCCTGGGTGTGCCCTGGGTGTCCCTGGGGTGCCCTGGGGGTCCTCTGCCTGTCCCCTAGGTGTCCCTGGGGGTGCCCTGCCTGTCCCCTAGGTTTCCCTGGGGGTGCCCTGGCTGTCCCCTCGGTGTCCCTGGGGGTTCCCAGGGTGTCCCTGGGGATGCCCTGGCTGTCCCTGGAGTGCCCTGGCTGTCCCCTAGGTGTCCCTGGGGGGGCCCTGGCTGTCCCCTAGGTGTCCCTAGGGGTGCCCTGCCTGTCCCCTAGGTGTCCCTGGGGGTGCCCTGGCTGTCCCCTAGGTGTCCCTGGGGGTGCCCTGGGTGTCCCTGGGGGGGCCCTGGCTGTCCCCTAGGTGTCCGTGGGGGTGCCCCGGCTGTGCCCTTGGTGTCCCTGGGGGTGCCCTGCCTGTCCCTTAGGTGTCCCTGGGGGTGCCCTGGCTGTCCCTAGGGTGCCATGGCTGTCCCTAGGGTACCCTGGCTGTCCCCTCGGTGTCCCTGGGTGTGCCCTGGGTGTCCCTGGGGTGCCCTGGCTGTCCCCTAGGTGTCCCTGGGGGTGCCCAGGCTGTCCCCTAGGTGTCCCTGGAGGGGCCCTGGGTGTCCCTGGGGTGCCCTGGCTGTCCCTGGGGTGCCCTGGAGGTTACCTCCGTGTCCCTGGCGTGCCCTGGCTGTCCCTTAGGTGTCCCTGGGGGTGCCCAGACTGTCCTCTAGGTGTCCCTTTGGGTGCCCTCCCTGTCCCTCGGGATGCCCTGGCTGTCCCCTAGGTGTCCCTGGGGGTGGCCTGGGTGTCCCTGGGGTGCCCTGGCTGTCCCCTAGGTGTCCCTGGGGTGCCCTGGGGGTGCCCTGGTGTCCCTGGGGGTGCCCTGGCTGTCCCCTAGGTGGCCCTGGGGGTGCCCTCGCTGTCCCTGGGGTACCCTGGCTTTCCCCTAGGTGTCCCTGGGGGTCCCCTTGGTGTCTCTGGAGGAGCCCAGGGTGTCCCTGGGGGTGCCCTGCGTGTCCCGTAGGTGTCCCTGGGGGCGCCCTGGCTGTCCCTAGGGTGCCCTGGCTGTGCCCTCGGTGTCCCTGGGGGTGCCCCGGTTGTCCCCTAGGTGTCCCTGGGGGCGCCCTGGCTGTCCCTAGGGTGCCCTGCCTGTCCCCTAGGTGTCCCTGGGGGTGCCCCGGCTGTCCTCTATGTGTCCCTGGGGGTGCCCTGGGTGTCCCTGTGGGGGCCCTGGCTGTCCCTAGGGTGCCCTGGCTGTGCCCTTGGTGTCCCTGGGGGTGCCCTGGCTGTCCCTAGGGTGTCCTGGCTGTCCCCTATGTGTCCCTGGGGGTGCCCTGGCTGTCTCCTAGGTGTCCCTGGGAGTGCCCTGCCTGTCCCCTAGGTGTCCCTGGGGGTGCCCTGGCTGTCCCCTAGGTGTCCCTGGGGGTGCCCTGGGTGTCCCTGGGGGGGCCCTGGCTATCCCCTAGGTGTCCGTGGGGGTGCCCTGGCTGTGCCCTCGGTGTCCCTGAGAGTGCCCTGGCTGTCCCTAGGGTGCCCCGGCTGTGCCCTTGGTGTCCCTGGGGGTGCCCTGGCTGTCCCTCGGGTGCCCTGGCTGTCCCCTCGGTGTCCCTGGGAGTGCCCTGGGTGTCCCTGGGGTGCCCTGGCTGTCCCCTAGGTGTCCCTGGGGGTGCCCAGGCTGTCCCCTAGGTGTCCCTAGGAGGGCCCTGGGTGTCCCTGGGGTTCCCTGGCTGTCCCTGAGGTGCCCGGGAGGTCCCCTACGTGTCCCTGGGGTGCCCTGGCTGTCCCGTCAGTGTCCCTGAGGGTGCCCTGTGTGTCCCTGGTGTGCCCTGGCTGTCTCCTAGGTGTCTCTGGGGGTGCCCTGGCTGTCCTCTAGGTGTCCCTGGGGTGCCCTGGGTGTCCCTGGCGTGCCCTGGCTGTCTCCTAGGTGTCCCTGGGGGTGCCCTGGCTGTCCTCTAGGTGTCCCTGTGGGTGCCCTCCCTGTCCCTCGGGATGCCCTGGCTGTCCCCTAGGTGTCCCTGGGGGGGCCCTGGCTGTCCCCTAGGTGTCCCTGAGGGTGCCCTGGCTGTCCCTGGGGTGCCCTGGCTGTCCCCTAGGTGTTGCTGGGGGTGCCCTGGCTGTCCCTGGGGTGCCCTGGCTGTCCCCTAGATGTTCCTTGAGGTCCCCTAGGTGTCCCTAGGGGTGCCCAGAGTGTCCCTGCGAATGCCCTGGCTGTCCCCTAGGGGTCTCTGGGGGTGCCTGCCTGTCCCCTAGGTGTCCCTGGGGGTGTCCTGGCTGTCCCTGGGGGTGCCCTGGCTGTCCCCTAGGTGTCCCTGGGGGTGCCCTGGGTGTCCCTGGCGTGCCCTGGCTGTCCCCTAGGTGTCCCTGGGGGTGCCCTGGCTGTCCCCTAGGTGTCCCTGGGGGTGCCCTGGCTGTCCCCTCGGTGTCCCTGGGGGTGCCCTGGCTGTCCCCTCGGTGTCCCTGGGGGTGCCCTGCCTGTCCCCTAGGTGTTCCTGGGGGGGCCCTGGCTGTCCCCTTGGTGTCCCTGGGGTGCCCTGCCTGTCCCCTAGGTGTCCCTGGGGGTGCCCTGGCTTTCCCCTAGGTGTCCCTGGGGGTGCCCTGGGTGTACCTGGGGTGCCCTGGCTGTCCTCTAGGTGTCCCTGGGTGTTCCCAGGGTGTCCCTGGGGATGCCCTGGCTGTCCCCTAGGTGTCCCTGGGGGTGCCCTGTGGGTCCCTGGGGTGCCCTGGGGGTGCCCTGGTGTCCCTGGGGGTGCCCTGGCTGTCCCCTAGGTGGCCCTGGGGGTGCCCTCGCTGTCCCTGGGGTACCCTGGCTTTCCCCTAGGTGTCCCTGGGGGTCCCCTTGGTGTCCCTGGAGGTGCCCAGGGTGTCCCTGGGGGTGCCCCTGCTGTCCCCTAGGTGTCCCTGGGGGTGCCCTGGCTGTCCCTGTAGTGCTCTGGATGTCCTCTTGGTGTCCCTAGGGTGCCCTGGCTGTGCCCTAGGTGTCCCTGGGGGTGCCCTGGCTGTCCCTCGGGTGCCCTGGCTGTCACCTAGGTGTCCCTGGGGGTGCCCTGGCTGTCCCCTAGGTGTCCCTGGGGGTGCCCTGCGTGTCCCCTAGGTGTCCCTGGGGGCGCCCTGGCTGTCCCTAGGGTGCCCTGGCTGTGCCCTCGGTGTCCCTGGGCGTGCCCCGGTTGTACCCTAGGTGTCCCTGGGGGCGCCCTGGCTGTCCCTAGGGTGCCCTGCCTGTCCCCTAGGTGTCCCTGGGGGTGCCCTGGCTGTCCCTGGGGATGCCCTGGCTGTCCCCTAGGTGTCCCTGGGGGTGCCCTGGGTGTCCCTGTGGGGGCCCTGGCTGTGCCCTCGGTATCCCTGAGGGTGCCCTGGCTGTCCCTAGGGTGTCCTGGCTGTCCCCTAGGTGTCTCTGGGGGTGCCCTGGCTGTCTCCTAGGTGTCCCTGGGAGTGCCCTGCCTGTCCCCTAGGTGTCCCTGGGGGTGCCCTGGCTGTCCCCTAGGTGTCCCTGGGGGTGCCCTGGGTGTCCCTGGGGGGGCCCTGGCTGTCCCCTAGGTGTCCGTGGGGGTGCCCTGGCTGTGCCCTCGGTGTCCCTGAGAGTGCCCTGGCTGTCCCTAGGGTGCCCCGGCTGTGCCCTTGGTGTCCCTGGGGGTGCCCTGGCTGTCCCTCGGGTGCCCTGGCTGTCCCCTAGGTGTCCCTGGGGGTGCCCTGGGTGTCCGTGGGGTGCCCTGGCTGACCCCAAGGTGTCCCTGGGGGTGCCCAGAGTGTCCCTGGGAGGTCCCTGGCTGTCCCCTAGGGGTCTCTGGGGTGGCCCTGGCTGTCCCGTCAGTGTCCCTGGGGGTGCCCTGGCTGTCTCCTAGGTGTCCCTGGGAGTGCCCTGCCTGTCCCCTAGGTGTCCCTGGGGGTGCCCTGGCTGTCCCCTAGGTGTCCCTGGGGGTGCCCTGGGTGTCCCTGGGGGGGCCCTGGCTGTCCCCTAGGTGTCCGTGGGGGTGCCCTGGCTGTGCCCTCGGTGTCCCTGAGAGTGCCCTGGCTGTCCCTAGGGTGCCCCGGCTGTGCCCTTGGTGTCCCTGGGGGTGCCCTGGCTGTCCCTCGGGTGCCCTGGCTGTCCCCTAGGTGTCCCTGGGGGTGCCCTGGCTGTCCCTGGAGTGCCCTGGCTGTCCCCCGGTGTCCCTGGGGGGGCCCTGGCTGTCCCCTAGGTGTCCCTGGGGGTGCCCTGGGTGTCCCTGGGGTGCCCTGGCTGTCCCTGGGGTGCCCGGGAGGTCCCCTACGTGTCCCTGGGGTACCCTGGGTGTCCCTGGGCTGCCCTGGGGTGCCCTGGCTGTCCCGTAGGTGTCCCTGGGCTGCCCTGGCTGTCCCTAGGGTGCCCTGGCTGTGCCCTCGGTGTCCCTGGGGTGCCCTGGCTGTCCTCTAGGTGTCCCTGGGCTGCCCTGGGTGTCCCTGGCGTGCCCTGGCTGTCTCCTAGGTGTCCCTGTGGGTGCCCTCCCTGTACCTCGGGATGCCCTGGCTGTCCCCTAGGTGTCCCTGGGGGTGCCCTGGGTGTCCCTGGGGTGCCCTGGCTGTCCCCTAGGTGTCCCTGGGGGTGCCCTCGCTGTCCCTGGGGTGCCCTGGCTGTCCCCTAGGCGGCCCTGGGGGTGCCCTCGCTGTCCCTGGGGTGCCCTGGCTGTCCCCTATGTGTCCCTGGGGATGCCCTGGGTGTCCCTGGAGTGCCCGTGCAGTCCCCTAAATGTCCCTGGCGGTACCCTGGCTGTCCCCAAGGTGTCCCTGTGGGTGCCCAGAGTGTCCCTGGGAGTGCCCTGCCTGTCCCCTAGGTGTCCCTTGGGGTGCCTTGGGTGTCCCTGGGGTGCCCTGGCTGTCCCCTTGGTGTCCCTGGGGGTGCCCTGTGGGTCCCTGGGGTGCCCTTTCTGTGCCCTCGGTGTCCCTGGGTTGCCCTGCCTGTCCCCTAGGTGTCCCTGGGGGTGCCCTCGGTGTCCCTGGGGGTGCCCTGGCTGTCCCCTAGGTGTCCCTGGGGGTGCCCTGGCTGTCCCCTAGGTGTCCCTGGGCGTGCCCTGGGTGTGCCTGGGGTGCCCTGGCTGTCCCCTAGGTGTCCCTGGGGGTGCCCAGGGTGTCCCTGGGGATGCCCTGGCTGTCCCCTAGGTGTCCCTGGGGGTGCCCTGGGTGTCCCTGGGGGGGCCCTGGCTGTCCCTGGGGTGCCCTGCCTGTCCCCAAGGTGTCCCTGGGGGCGCCCTGCCTGTCCTCTCGGTGTCCCTGGGGGTGCCCTGGCTGTGCCCTGGGTGTCCCTGGGCGTGCACTGGGTGTCCCTGGGGTTCCCTGGCTGTCCCCTATGTGTCCCTGGGGGGGCCCTGGCTGTCCCCGAGGTGTCCTTGGGGGTGCCGTGGCTGTCCCTGGGGTGCCCTGGCTGTCCCCTAGGTGTCCCTGGGGGTGCCCTGGCTGTCCCCTAGGTGTCTCTGGGGGTCCCCTTGGTGTCCCTGGGGGTGCCCTGCCTGTCCCCTAGGTGTCCCTGGGGGTGCCCTGGGTGTCCCTGGGCTGCCCTGGCTGTCCCCTAGGTGTTCCTGGGGGGGCCGTGGCTGTCCCCTACGTGTCCCTGGGGGTGCCCTGTGGGTCCCTGGGGTGCCCTGGAGGTGCCCTGGTGTCCCTGGGGCTGCCCTGGCTGTCCCCTAGGTGTCCGTGGGGGTGCCCTGGCTCTCCCTAGGGTGCCCTGGCTGTGCCCTAGGTGTCCCTGGGGTGCCCTGGGTGTCCCTGGGGTGCCCTGGCTGTCCCCTAGGTGTCCCTGGGGGGGCCCTGGCTGTCCCCTAGGTGTCCCTGGGGGTGCCCTGGTTGTCCCTGGGGTGCCCTGGCTGTCCCCTAGGTTTCCCTGGAGGTGCCCTGGCTGTCCCTGGGGTGCCCTGGCTGTCCCCTAGATGTCCCTGGAGGTCGCCTAGGTGTCCCTGGGGGTTCCCTGGCTGTCCCTGGGGTACCCTGGCTGTCCCTTAGGTGTCCCTGGGGGTGCCCTGGGTGTCCCTGGGGTGCCCTGGCTGTCCCCTAGGTGTCCCTGGGGGTGCCCTGGGTGCCCCTGGGGTGCCCTGACTGTCCCCTAGGTGTCCCTGGGGGTGCCCTGGCTGTCCCTGGGGTGCCTTGGCTGTCCCCTAGGTGTCTCTGGGGGTCCCCTTGGTGTCCCTGGGGGTGCCCTGGCCGTCCCCTAGGTGTCCCTGGGGGTGCCCTGGGTGTCCCTGGGCTGCCCTGGCTGTCCCCTAGGTGTCCCTGGGGGTGCCCTATGTGTCCCTGGGGGTGCCCTGGGTGTCCCTGGGGTGCCCTGGCTGTCCCCTAGGTGTCCCTGGGGGTGCCCTGGCTGTCCCCTAGGTGTCCCTGGGGGTGCCCTGGCTGTCCCTGGGGTGCCCTGGCTGTCCCCTAGGTGTCCCTGGGGGTGCCCTGGCTGTGCCCTAGGTGTCCCTGGGGGTCCCCTTGGTGTCCCTGGGGGTGCCCTGCCTGTCCCCTAGGTGTCCCTGGGGGTGCCCTGGGTGTCCCTGGGCTGCCCTGGCTGTCCCCTAGGTGTCCCTGGGGGTGCCCTGGGTGTCCCTGGGGGGGCCCTGGCTGTCCCTTGGGCTGCCCTGGCTGTCCCCTAGGTGTCCCGGGGGGTGCCCTAGGCGTCCCTGGGGGTGCACAGGGTGTCACTGGGGTCCCCTGGCCGTCCCGTACGTGTCCCTAGGGGGGCCCTGGCTGTCCCCTAGGTGTCACTGGGGGTGCCCTGGCTTTCCCCTCGGTGTCCCTGCGGGTGCCCTGCCTGTCCCCTAGGTGTCCCTGGGGGTGCCCTCGCTGTCCCTGGGGTGCCCTGGCTGTCCCCTAGGCGGCCCTGGGGGTGCCCTCGCTGTCCCTGGGGTGCCCTGGCTGTCCCCTAGGTGTCCCTGGAGATGCCCTGGGTGTCCCTGGAGTGCCCGTGCTGTCCCCTAAATGTCCCTGGGGGTACCCTGGCTGTCCCCTAGGTGTCCCTGGGGGTGCCCTGCCTGTCCCCTAGGTGTCCCTGGGGTGCCCTGGCTGTCTTTAGGGTGCCCTGGCTGTCCCCTAGGTGTCCCTGGGGGTGCCCTGCGTGTCCCTGGGGTGCCCTGCCTGTCCCCTAGGTGTCCCTGGGGGTGCCCTAGGTGTCCCTGGGGGTGCCCTGGCTGTCCCTAGGGTGCCCTGGCTGTCCCCTAGGTGTCCCTGGGGGTGCCCTGGGTGTCCCTGGTGTGCCCTGGCTGTCCCCAAGGTGTCCCTGTGGGTGCCCAGAGTGTCCCTGGGAGTGCCCTGCCTGTCCCCAAGGTGTCCCTGTGGGTCCCCAGAGTGTCCCTGGGAGTGCCCTGGCTGTCCCCTTGGCGTCCCTGGGGGTGCCCTGTGGGTCCCTGGGGTGCCCTGGAGGTGCCCTGGTGTCCCTGGGGGTGCCCTGGCTGTCCCCTAGGTGTCCCTGGGGGTGCCCTCGCTGTCCCTGGAGTGCCCTGGCTGTCCCCTCGGTGTCCCTGGGGGGGCCCTGGCTGTCCCCAAGGTGTCCCTGGGGGTGCCCTGGGTGTCCCTGGGGTGCCCTGGCTGTCCCTGGGGTGCCCGGGAGGTCCTCTACGTGTCCCTGGGGTACCCTGGGTGTCCCTGGGCTGCCCTGGGGTGCCCTGGCTGTCCCGTAGGTTTCCCTGGGCTGCCCTGGCTGTCCCTAGGGTGCCCTGGCTGTGCCCTAGGTGTCCCTGGGGTGCCCTGGGTGTCCCTGTGGGTGCCCTCCCTGTACCTCGGGATGCCCTGGCTGTCCCCTAGGTGTCCCTGGGGGTGCCCTGGGTGTCCCTGGGGGTGCACAGGGTGTCACTGGGGTCCCCTGGCCGTCCCGTACGTGTCCCTGGGGTGCCCTGGCTGTCCCCTAGGTGTCCCTGGGGGTGCCCTGGCTGTCCCCTAGGTGTCCCTGGGGGTCCCCTTGGTGTCCCTGGGGGTGCCCTGCCTGTCCCCTAGGTGTCCCTGGGGGTGCCCTGGGTGTCCCTGGGGTGCCCTGGCTGTCCCCTAGGTGTCCCTGGGGGTGCCCTGGCTATCCCTGGGGTGCCCTGGCTGTCCCCTAGGTGTCCCTGGAAGTGCCCTGGCTGTCCCCTAGGTGTCTCTGGGGGTCCCCTTGGTGTCCCTGGGGGTGCCCTGGCTGTCCCCTAGGTGTCCCTGGGGGTGCCCTGGCTGTCCCTGGGCTGCCCTGGCTGTCCCCTAGGTGTCCCTGGGGGTGCCCTATGTGTCCCGGTGGGTGCCCTGGGTGTCCCTGGGGTGCCCTGGCTGTCCCCTAGGTGTCCCTGGGGGTGCCCTGGCTGTCCCTGGGGTGCCCTGGCTGTCCCCTAGGTGTCCCTGGGGGTGCCCTGGCTGTCCCCTAGGTGTCTCTGGGGGTCCCCTTGGTGTCCCTGGGGGTGCCCTGGCTGTCCCCTAGGTGTCCCTGGGCGTGCCCTGGGTGTCCCTGGGCTGCCCTGGCTGTCCCCTAGGTGTCCCTGGGGGTGCCCTATGTGTCCCTGTGGGCGCCCTGGGGGTCCCTGGGGTGCCCTGGAGGTGCCCTGGTGTCCCTGGGGCTGCCGTGGCTGTCCCCTAGGTGTCCCTGGGGGTGCCCTGGCTTTCCCTGGAGTGCCCTAGCTGTCCCCTCGGTGTCCCTGGGGGGGCCCTGGCTGTCCCCTAGGTGTCCCTGGGGGTGCCCTGGCTGTCCCGTAGGTGTCCCTGGGCTGCCCTGGCTGTCCCTAGGGTGCCCTGGCTGTGCCCTAGGTGTCCCTGGGGTGCCCTGGGTGTCCCTGGGGTGCCCTGGCTGTCCCCTAGCTGTCCCTTGGGGTGCCCTGGCTGTCCCCTAGGTGTCCCTGGGGGTGCCCTGGCTGTCCCTGGGGTGCCCTGGCTGTCCCCTAGGTGTCCCTGGGGGTGCCCTGGCTGTCCCTGTGGTGCCCTGGCTGTCCCCTAGATGTCCCTGGAGGTCGCCTGGGTGTCCCAGGGGGTTCCCTGGCTGTCCCTGGGGTGCCCTGGCTGTCCCCTAGGTGTCCCTGGGGGTGCCCTGGCTGTCCCCTAGGTGTCCCTGGGGGTGCCCTAGGTGTCCCTGGGGGTGCACAGGGTGTCACTGGGGTCCCCTTGCCGTCCCGTACGTGTCCCTAGGGGGGCCCTGGCTGTCCCCTAGGTGTCCCTGGGGGTGCCCTGCCTGTCCCCTTGGTGTCCCTGGGGGTACCCTGGGTGTCCCTGGGGTGCCCTGGCTGTCCCCTTGGTATCCCTTGTGGTGCCCTGTGGGTCCCTGGGCTGCCCTGGGGGTGCTCTGGTGTCCCTGGGTGTGCCCTGGCTGTCCCCTAGGTGTCCTTGGGGGTGCCCTGGCTGTCCCTGGAGTGCCGTGGCTGTCCCCTAGGTGTCCCTGGGGGTGCCCTGCCTGTCCCCTAGGTGTCCCTGGGGGTGCCCTCGCTGTCCCTGCGGTGCCCTGGCTGTCCCCTAGGTGTCCCTGGGGGTGCCCTGGGTGTCCCTGGGGATTCCCTGGCTGTCCCCTAGGTGTCCCTGGGGGTGCCCTGGGTGTCGCAGGGGTGCCCTGGCTTTCCCCTACGTGTCCCTGGGGTGCCCTGGCTGTCTCCAAGGTGTCCCTGTGGGTGCCCAGAGTGTCCCTGGGAGTGCCCTGCCTATCCCCTAGGTGTCCCTGGGGGTGCCCTGGGTGTCCCTGGGAGTGCCCTGCCTGTCCCCTAGGTGTCCCTGGGGGTGCCCTGGCTGTCCCTCGGGTTCCCTGGCTGTCCCCTAGGTGTCCCTGGGGGTGCCCTCGGTGTCCCTGGGGGTGCCCTGGCTGTCCCCTAGGTGTCCCTGGGGGTGCCCTGGCTGTCCCCTAGGTGTCCCTGGGCGTGCCCTGGGTGTGCCTGGGGTGCCCTGGCTGTCCCCTAGGTGTCCCTGGGGGTGCCCAGGGTGTCCCTGGGGATGCCCTGGCTGTCCCCTAGGTGTCCCTTGGGGTGCCTTGGGTGTCCCTGGGGTGCCCTGGCTGTCCCCTTGGTGTCCCTGGGGGTGCCCTGTGGGTCCCTGGGGTGCCCTTTCTGTGCCCTCGGTGTCCCTGGGTTGCCCTGCCTGTCCCCTAGGTGTCCCTGGGGGTGCCCTCGGTGTCCCTGGAGGTGCCCTGGCTGTCCCCTAGGTGTCCCTGGGGGTGCCCTGGCTGTCCCCTAGGTGTCCCTGGGCGTGCCCTGGGTGTGCCTGGGGTGCCCTGGCTGTCCCCTAGGTGTCCCTGGGGGTGCCCAGGGTGTCCCTGGGGATGCCCTGGCTGTCCCCTAGGTGTCCCTGGGGGTGCCCTGGGTGTCCCTGGGGGGGCCCTGGCTGTCCCTGGGGTGCCCTGGCTGTCCCCAAGGTGTCCCTGGGGGCGCCCTGCCTGTCCTCTCGGTGTCCCTGGGGGTGCCCTGGCTGTGCCCTGGGTGTCCCTGGGCGTGCACTGGGTGTCCCTGGGGTTCCCTGGCTGTCCCCTATGTGTCCCTGGGGGGGCCCTGGCTGTCCCCGAGGTGTCCTTGGGGGTGCCCTGGGTGTCCCTTGGGGGGCCCTGGCTGTCCCCTAGGTGTCCCTGGGGGTGCCCTGGCTGTCCCTGGGGTGCCCTGGCTGTCCCCTAGGTGTCCCTGGGGGTGCCCTGGCTGTCCCCTAGGTGTCTCTGGGGGTCCCCTTGGTGTCCCTGGGGGTGCCCTGGCTGTCCCCTAGGTGTCCCTGGGGGTGCCCTGGGTGTCCCTGGGCTACCCTGGCTGTCCCCTAGGTGTTCCTGGGGGGGCCGTGGCTGTCCCCTACGTGTCCCTGGGGGTGCCCTGTGGGTCCCTGGGATGCCCTGGAGGTGCCCTGGTGTCCCTGGGGCTGCCCTGGCTGTCCCCTAGGTGTCCCTGGGGGTGCCCTGGCTGTCCCTGGAGTGCCCTGGCTGTCCCCTCGGTGTCCCTGGGGGGGCCCTGGCTGTCCCCTAGGTGTCCCTGGGGGTGCCCTGGCTGTCCCGTAGGTGTCCCTGGGCTGCCCTGGCTGTCCCTAGGGTGCCCTGGCTGTGCCCTAGGTGTCCCTGGGGTGCCCTGGGTGTCCCTGGGGTGCCCTGGCTGTCCCCTAGGTGTCCCTGGGGGGGCCCTGGCTGTCCCCTAGGTGTCCCTGGGGGTGCCCTGGCTGTCCCTGGGGTGCCCTGGCTGTCCCCTTGGTGTCCCTGGAGGTGCCCTGGCTGTCCCTGGGGTGCCCTGGCTGTCCCCTAGATGTCCCTGGAGGTCGCCTAGGTGTCCCTGGGGGTTCCCTGGCTGTCCCTGGGGTACCCTGGCTGTCCCCTAGGTGTCCCTGGGGGTGCCCTGGCTGTCCCCTAGGTGTCCCTGGGGGTGCCCTGGGTGTCCCTGGGGTGCCCTGGCTGTCCCCTAGGTGTCCCTGGGTGTGCCCTGGCTGTCCCTGGGGTGCCCTGGCTGTCCCCTAGGTGTCTCTGGGGGTCCCCTTGGTGTCCCTGGGGGTGCCCTGGCCGTCCCCTAGGTGTCCCTGGGGGTGCCCTGGGTGTCCCTGGGCTGCCCTGGCTGTCCCCTAGGTGTCCCTGGGGGTGCCCTATGTGTCCCTGGGGGTGCCCTGGGTGTCCCTGGGGTGCCCTGGCTGTCCCCTAGGTGTCCCTGGGGGTGCCCTGGCTGTCCCCTAGGTGTCCCTGGGGGTGCCCTGGCTGTCCCTGTGGTGCCCTGGCTGTCCCCTAGGTGTCCCTGGGGGTGCCCTGGCTGTCCCCTAGGTGTCCCTGGGGGTCCCCTTGGTGTCCCTGGGGGTGCCCTGCCTGTCCCCTAGGTGTCCCTGGGGGTGCCCTGGGTGTCCCTGGGGTGCCCTGGCTGTCCCCTAGGTGTCCCTGGGGGTGCCCTGGCTGTCCCTGGAGTGCCCTGGCTGTTCCCAAGGTGTCCCTGTGGGTGCTCAGAGTATCCCTGGAAGTGCCCTGCCTGTCCCCTAGGTGTCCCTGGGGGTGCCCTGGGTGTCCCTGGGAGTGCCCTGCCTGTCCCCTAGGTGTCCCTTGCGGTGCCTTGGGTGTCCCTGGGGGGGCCATGACTGTCCCCTAGGTGTCCCTGGGGGTGCCCTGCCTGTCCCCTAGGTGTCCCTGGGGGTGCCCTCGCTGTCCCTGGGGTGCCCTGGCTGTCCCCTAGGCGGCCCTGGGGGTGCCCTGGGTGTCCCTGGGGTGCCCTGGCTGTCCCCTAGGTGTCCCTGGGGATGCCCTGGGTGTCCCTGGAGTGCCCGTGCAGTCCCCTAAATGTCCCTGGGGGTACCCTGGCTGTCCCCAAGGTGTCCCTGTGGGTGCCCAGAGTGTCCCTGGGAGTGCCCTGCCTGTCCCCTAGGTGTCCCTTGGGGTGCCTTGGGTGTCCCTGGGCTGCCCTGGCTGTCCCCTAGGTGTCCCTGGGGGTGCCCTATGTGTCCCTGGGGGTGCCCTGGGTGTCCCTGGGGTGCCCTGGCTGTCCCCTAGGTGTCCCTGGGGGTGCCCTGGATGTGCCTGGGGTGCCCTGGCTGTCCCCTAAATGTCCCTGGGGGAGCCCTGGCTGTCTCCTAGGTGTCCCTGGGGTTGTCCTGCCTTCCCCTAGGTGTCCCTGGGGGCGCCCTGGGTGTCCCTGGGGGGGCCCTGGCTGTCCCCTAGGTGTCCCTGGGGGGGCCCTGGCTTTCCCCTAGGTGTCCCTGGGGGTGCCCTGGCTGTCCCCTAGGTGTCCCTGGGGGTGCCCAGGGTGTCCCTGGGGATGCCCTGGCTGTCCCCTAGGTGTCCCTGGGGGTGCCCTGGGTGTCCCTGGGGATGCCCTGGCTGTCCCCTAGGTGTCCCTGGGGGTGCCCTGGGTGTCCCTGAGGGTGCCCTGGGTGTCCCTCGTGATGCCCTGGCTGTCCCCTAGGTGTCCCTGGGGGTGCCCTGGGTGTCCCTGGGGGTGCCCTGACTGTCCCCTAGCTGTCCCTGGGGGTGCCCTGGCTGTCCCTGGGGTGCCATGGCTGTCCTCTACGTGTCCCTGTGGGTGCCCTGGCTGTCCCCTCGGTGTCCCTGGGGGTGCCCTGCCTGTCCCCTAGGTGTCCCTGGGGGTGCCATGCCTGTCCCCTAGGTGTCCCTGGGGGTTCCCTGCCTGTCCCCTAGTTGTCCCTGGGGGTGCCCTGGGTGTCCCTGGAGTGCCCTGGCTGTCTCCTAAATGTCCCTGGGGGAGCCCTTGCTGTCTCCTAGGTGTCCCTGGGGTTGTCCTGCCTTCCCCTAGGTGTCCCTGGGGGCGCCCTGGGTGTCCCTGGGGGTGCCCTGGCTGTCCCCTAGGTGTCCCTGGGGGCGCCCTGGCTGTCCCTAGGGTGCCCTGGCTGTGCCCTCGGTGTCCCTGGGGGTGCCCCGGTTGTCCCCTAGGTGTCCCTGGGGGCGCCCTGGCTGTCCCTAGGGTGCCCTGCCTGTCCCCTAGGTGTCCCTGGGGGTGCCCTGGCTGTCTCCTAGGTGTCCCTGGGAGTGCCCTGCCTGTCCCCTAGGTGTCCCTGGGGGTGCCCTGGCTGTCCCCTAGGTGTCCCTGGGGGTGCCCTGGGTGTCCCTGGGGGGGCCCTGGCTATCCCCTAGGTGTCCGTGGGGGTGCCCTGGCTGTGCCCTCGGTGTCCCTGAGAGTGCCCTGGCTGTCCCTAGGGTGCCCCGGCTGTGCCCTTGGTGTCCCTGGGGGTGCCCTGGCTGTCCCTCGGGTGCCCTGGCTGTCCCCTAGGTGTCCCTGGGGGTGCCCTGTGTGTCCGTGGTGTGCCCTGGCTGACCCCAAGGTGTCCCTGGGGGTGCCCAGAGTGTCCCTGGGAGGTCCCTGGCTGTCCCCTAGGGGTCTCTGGGGTGGCCCTGGCTGTCCCGTCAGTGTCCCTGGGGGTGCCCTGGCTGTCCCTTAGGTGTCCCTGGGGGTGCCCTGGCTGTCCCTAGGGTACCCTGGCTGTCCCCTCGGTGTCCCTGGGAGTGCCCTGGGTGTCCCTGGGGTGCCCTGGCTGTCCCCTAGGTGTCCCTGGGGGTGCCCAGGCTGTCCCCTCGGTGTCCCTGGGAGTGCCCTGGGTGTCCCTGGGGTGCCCTGGCTGTCTCCTAGGTGTCTCTGGGGGTGCCCTGACTGTCCTCTAGGTGTCCCTGGGGTGCCCTGGGTGTCCCTGGCGTGCCCTGGCTGTCTCCTAGGTGTCCCTGGGGGTGCCCTGGCTGTCCTCTCGGTGTCCCTGTGGGTGCCCTCCCTGTCCCTCGGGATGCCCTGGCTGTCCCCTAGGTGTCCCTGGGGGTGACCTGGGTGTCCCTGGGGTGCCCTGGCTGTCCCCTAGGTGTCCCTGGGGGGGCCCTGGCTGTCCCCTAGGTGTCCCTGAGGGTGCCCTGGCTGTCCCTGGGGTGCCCTGGCTGTCCCCTAGGTGTTGCTGGGGGTGCCCTGGCTGTCCCTGGGGTGCCCTGGCTGTCCCCTAGATGTTCCTTGAGGTCCCCTAGGTGTCCCTAGGGGTGCCCAGAGTGTCCCTGCGAATGCCCTGGCTGTCCCCTAGGGGTCTCTGGGGGTGCCTGCCTGTCCCCGAGGTGTCCCTGGGGGTGTCCTGGCTGTCCCTGGGGGTGCCCTGGCTGTCCCCTAGGTGTCCCTGGGGGTGCCCTGGGTGTCCCTGGCGTGCCCTGGCTGTCCCCTAGGTGTCCCTGGGGGTGCCCTGGCTGTCCCCTAGGTGTCCCTGGGGGTGCCCTGGCTGTCCCCTCGGTGTCCCTGGGGGTGCCCTGGCTGTCCCCTCGGTGTCCCTGGGGGTGCCCTGCCTGTCCCCTAGGTGTTCCTGGGGGGGCCCTGGCTGTCCCCTTGGTGTCCCTGGGGTGCCCTGCCTGTCCCCTAGGTGTCCCTGGGGGTGCCCTGGCTTTCCCCTAGGTGTCCCTGGGGGTGCCCTGGGTGTACCTGGGGTGCCCTGGCTGTCCTCTAGGTGTCCCTGGGTGTTCCCAGGGTGTCCCTGGGGATGCCCTGGCTGTCCCCTAGGTGTTCCTGGGGGTGCCCTGGGTGTCCCTGGGGGTGCCCTGGCTGTTCCTGGAGTGCCCTGGCTGTCCCCTAGGTGTCCCTGGGGGGGCCCTGGCTGTCCCCTAGGTGTCCCTGGGGGTGCCCTGCCTGTCCCCTAAGTGTCCCTGGGGGTGCCCTGGCTGTCCTCTAGGTGTCCCTGGGGGTGCCCTGGGTGTCCCTGGGGATGCCCTGGCTGTCCCCTAGGTGTCCCTGGGGGTGCCCTGGGTGTCCCTGAGGGTGCCCTGGGTGTCCCTCGTGATGCCCTGGCTGTCCCCTAGGTGTCCCTGGGGGTGCCCTCGGTGTCCCTGGGGGTGCCCTGACTGTCCCCTAGCTGTCCCTGGGGGTGCCCTGGCTGTCCCTGGGGTGCCATGGCTGTCCTCTACGTGTCCCTGTGGGTGCCCTGGCTGTCCCCTCGGTGTCCCTGGGGGTGCCCTGCCTGTCCCCTAGGTGTCCCTGGGGGTGCCATGCCTGTCCCCTAGGTGTCCCTGGGGGTTCCCTGCCTGTCCCCTAGGTGTCCCTGGGGGTGCCCTGGGTGTCCCTGGAGTGCCCTGGCTGTCCCCTAAATGTCCCTGGGGGAGCCCTGGCTGTCTCCTAGGTGTCTCTGGGGTTGTCCTGCCTTCCCCTAGGTGTCCCTGGGGGCGCCCTGGGTGTCCCTGGGGGGGCCCTGGCTGTCCCCTAGGTGTCCCTGGGGGGGCCCTGGCTTTCCCCTAGGTGTCCCTGGGGGTGCCCTGGCTGTCCCCTAGGTGTCCCTGGGGGTGCCCAGGGTGTCCCTGGGGATGCCCTGGCTGTCCCCTAGGTGTCCCTGGGGGTGCCCTGGGTGTCCCTGGGGGGGCCCTGGCTGTCCTCTAGGGTCCCTGGGGGTGCCCTCCCTGTCCCTCGGGGTGCCCTGGCTGTCCCCTAAGTGTCCCTGGCGGTGCCCTGGGTGTCCCTGGGCGTGCCCACGCTGTCCCTGGGGTGCCCTGGCTGTCCCCAAGGTGTCCCTGGGGGTGCCCTGCCTGTCCTCTCGGTGTCCCTGGGGGTGCCCTGGCTGTCCCTAGGGTTCCCTGGCTGTCCCCTAGGTGTCCCTGGGGGTGCCCTGGCTGTCCCTTGGGTTCCCTGGCTGTCCCCTAGGTGTCCCTGGGGGTGCATTAGGTGTCCCTGGGGGTGCCCAGGGTGTCCCTGAGGTTCCCTGGCTGTCCCCTAGGTGTCCCTGGGGGACCCTGGTGTCCCTGGGTTGCCCTGGCTGTCCCGTAGGTGTCCCTGACTCGCTCGTATCCTCGACTCCGCCTCCGGCGCCATGGTGACTCCCCTCCCAGTCTGGACCAGTGTGGCCTCACCCCCTCCCCTGGGGCCATCCGACCCATCCCAGTATAGACCAGTAAGGCACCGAGTGGCCACCATGGACCCCCACACGCCTGCCAGTTCATCCCAGTTCATCCCAGTCCACTCTTCGTCCATCCCAGGTTTCTCTGGTCACCCTCCCAGTGCTCTCAGTCCATCCCAGTCCCGCAGGTGTTGGTGCTTGGGGCTTGATGAGCTGGTGCCTGTCCGCAACGTGGAGCGGCTCAAACGGGACCGCAGGGTGAGGGGGGCACGGATTTGGGGGGATCCTGGGGGTCCTGAGTTGTCGTGGAGGGGGTTTTTGGGTTGTGGGGGGTCTGGGGGGAGTCCTGGGGGCTGCTTTGGGTGCTTTGGGGGGTATTCGGGAGGTTTGGGCGGCCCATTTGAGGCATCAAAGAACCTGAGGAGGGTTTTGATAGCTCCTGGAGGTGGAGGCGGCCGTGGGGGTGAGCTGGCTGTCCCAGGGGGTTCCTGGCTGTCCCTCGATGTCCCTGGGGTGCCCTGGCTGTCACTTAGGTGTCCCTCGGGGTGCCGTGGCTGTCCCTAGGGTGCCCTGGCTGTCCCC
Source organism: Chamaea fasciata (assembly GCF_029207755.1). Classification (NCBI taxonomy): domain Eukaryota; kingdom Metazoa; phylum Chordata; class Aves; order Passeriformes; family Sylviidae; genus Chamaea; species Chamaea fasciata. The sequence goes on from NW_027094554.1 coordinate 40,223, forward strand.
TAGGTGTCCCTGGGGTGCCCTGACTGTCCCTAGGTGTCCGTGGGGGTGCCCTGGGTGTCCCTGGGGTGCCCTGGGGGTACCCTGGCTGTCCCTGGAGGTGCCCTGCCTGTCCCTTAGGTGTCCCTGGGGGTGCCCTGGCTGTCCCTAGGGTACCCTGGCTGTCCCCTCGGTGTCCCTGGGGGTGCCCTGGGTGTCCCTGGGGTGCCCTGGCTGTCCCCTAGGTGTCCCTGGGGGTGCCCAGGCTGTCCCCTAGGTGTCCCTGTGGGGGCCCTTCGTGTCCCTGGGGTGCTTTGGCTGTCCCTGAGGTGCCCGGGAGGTCCCCTACGTGTCCCTGGGGTGCCCTGGCTGTCCCGTCAGTGTCCCTGAGGGTGCCCTGGGTGTCCCTGGCGTGCCCTGGCTGTCTCCTAGGTGTCCCTGGGGGTGCCCTGGCTGTCCTCTAGGTGTCCCTGGGGTGCCCTGGGTGTCCCTGGCGTGCCCTGGCTGTCTCCTAGGTGTCCCTGGGGGTGCCCTGGCTGTCCTCTAGGTGTCCCTGGGGGTGACCTGGGTGTCCCTGGGGTGCCCTGGCTGTCCCCTAGGTGTCCCTGGGGGGGCCCTGGCTGTTCCCTAGGTGTCCCTGAGGGTGCCCTGGCTGTCCCTTGGGTGCCCTGGCTGTCCCCTAGGTGTCCCTGGGGGTGCCCTGGCTGTCCCTGGGGTGCCCTGGCTGTCCCCTAGATGTCCCTGGAGGTCCCCTAGGTGTCCCTGGGGGTGCCCAGAGTGTCCCTGCGAATGTCCTGGCTGTCCCCTAGGGGTCTCTGGGGGTGCCCTGCCTGTCCCCTAGGTGTCCCTGGGGGTGTCCTGGCTGTCCCTGGGGATGCCCTGGCTGTCCCCTAGGTGTCCCTGGGAGTGCCCTGGGTGTCCCTGGCGTGCCCTGGCTGTCCCCTAGGTGTCCCTGGGGGTGCCCTGGCTGTCCCCTTGGTGTCCCTGGGGGTGCCCTGGCTGTCCCCTTTGTGTCCCTGGGGGTACCCTGGCTGTCCTTTGGGTGCCCTGGCTGTCCCCTTGGTGTCCCTGGGTGTGCCCTGGGTGTCCCTGGGGTGCCCTGGGGGTCCTCTGCCTGTCCCCTAGGTGTCCCTGGGGGTGCCCTGCCTGTCCCCTAGGTTTCCCTGGGGGTGCCCTGGCTGTCCCCTCGGTGTCCCTGGGGGTTCCCAGGGTGTCCCTGGGGATGCCCTGGCTGTCCCTGGAGTGCCCTGGCTGTCCCCTAGGTGTCCCTGGGGGGGCCCTGGCTGTCCCCTAGGTGTCCCTAGGGGTGCCCTGCCTGTCCCCTAGGTGTCCCTGGGGGTGCCCTGGCTGTCCCCTAGGTGTCCCTGGGGGTGCCCTGGGTGTCCCTGGGGGGGCCCTGGCTGTCCCCTAGGTGTCCGTGGGGGTGCCCCGGCTGTGCCCTTGGTGTCCCTGGGGGTGCCCTGCCTGTCCCTTAGGTGTCCCTGGGGGTGCCCTGGCTGTCCCTAGGGTGCCATGGCTGTCCCTAGGGTACCCTGGCTGTCCCCTCGGTGTCCCTGGGTGTGCCCTGGGTGTCCCTGGGGTGCCCTGGCTGTCCCCTAGGTGTCCCTGGGGGTGCCCAGACTGTCCCCTAGGTGTCCCTGGAGGGGCCCTGGGTGTCCCTGGGGTGCCCTGGCTGTCCCTGGGGTGCCCTGGAGGTTACCTCCGTGTCCCTGGCGTGCCCTGGCTGTCCCTTAGGTGTCCCTGGGGGTGCCCAGACTGTCCTCTAGGTGTCCCTTTGGGTGCCCTCCCTGTCCCTCGGGATGCCCTGGCTGTCCCCTAGGTGTCCCTGGGGTGCCCTGGGGGTGCCCTGGTGTCCCTGGGGGTGCCCTGGCTGTCCCCTAGGTGGCCCTGGGGGTGCCCTCGCTGTCCCTGGGGTACCCTGGCTTTCCCCTAGGTGTCCCTGGGGGTCCCCTTGGTGTCTCTGGAGGAGCCCAGGGTGTCCCTGGGGGTGCCCTGCGTGTCCCGTAGGTGTCCCTGGGGGCGCCCTGGCTGTCCCTAGGGTGCCCTGGCTGTGCCCTCGGTGTCCCTGGGGGTGCCCCGGTTGTCCCCTAGGTGTCCCTGGGGGCGCCCTGGCTGTCCCTAGGGTGCCCTGCCTGTCCCCTAGGTGTCCCTGGGGGTGCCCCGGCTGTCCTCTATGTGTCCCTGGGGGTGCCCTGGGTGTCCCTGTGGGGGCCCTGGCTGTCCCTAGGGTGCCCTGGCTGTGCCCTTGGTGTCCCTGGGGGTGCCCTGGCTGTCCCTAGGGTGTCCTGGCTGTCCCCTATGTGTCCCTGGGGGTGCCCTGGCTGTCTCCTAGGTGTCCCTGGGAGTGCCCTGCCTGTCCCCTAGGTGTCCCTGGGGGGGCCCTGGCTATCCCCTAGGTGTCCGTGGGGGTGCCCTGGCTGTGCCCTCGGTGTCCCTGAGAGTGCCCTGGCTGTCCCTAGGGTGCCCCGGCTGTGCCCTTGGTGTCCCTGGGGGTGCCCTGGCTGTCCCTCGGGTGCCCTGGCTGTCCCCTCGGTGTCCCTGGGAGTGCCCTGGGTGTCCCTGGGGTGCCCTGGCTGTCCCCTAGGTGTCCCTGGGGGTGCCCAGGCTGTCCCCTAGGTGTCCCTAGGAGGGCCCTGGGTGTCCCTGGGGTTCCCTGGCTGTCCCTGAGGTGCCCGGGAGGTCCCCTACGTGTCCCTGGGGTGCCCTGGCTGTCCCGTCAGTGTCCCTGAGGGTGCCCTGGGTGTCCCTGGTGTGCCCTGGCTGTCTCCTAGGTGTCTCTGGGGGTGCCCTGGCTGTCCTCTAGGTGTCCCTGGGGTGCCCTGGGTGTCCCTGGCGTGCCCTGGCTGTCTCCTAGGTGTCCCTGGGGGTGCCCTGGCTGTCCTCTAGGTGTCCCTGTGGGTGCCCTCCCTGTCCCTCGGGATGCCCTGGCTGTCCCCTAGGTGTCCCTGGGGGGGCCCTGGCTGTCCCCTAGGTGTCCCTGAGGGTGCCCTGGCTGTCCCTGGGGTGCCCTGGCTGTCCCCTAGGTGTTGCTGGGGGGTGCCCTGGCTGTCCCTGGGGTGCCCTGGCTGTCCCCTAGATGTTCCTTGAGGTCCCCTAGGTGTCCCTAGGGGTGCCCAGAGTGTCCCTGCGAATGCCCTGGCTGTCCCCTAGGGGTCTCTGGGGGTGCCTGCCTGTCCCCTAGGTGTCCCTGGGGGTGTCCTGGCTGTCCCTGGGGGTGCCCTGGCTGTCCCCTAGGTGTCCCTGGGGGTGCCCTGGGTGTCCCTGGCGTGCCCTGGCTGTCCCCTAGGTGTCCCTGGGGGTGCCCTGGCTGTCCCCTAGGTGTCCCTGGGGGTGCCCTGGCTGTCCCCTCGGTGTCCCTGGGGGTGCCCTGGCTGTCCCCTCGGTGTCCCTGGGGGTGCCCTGCCTGTCCCCTAGGTGTTCCTGGGGGGGCCCTGGCTGTCCCCTTGGTGTCCCTGGGGTGCCCTGCCTGTCCCCTAGGTGTCCCTGGGGGTGCCCTGGCTTTCCCCTAGGTGTCCCTGGGGGTGCCCTGGGTGTACCTGGGGTGCCCTGGCTGTCCTCTAGGTGTCCCTGGGTGTTCCCAGGGTGTCCCTGGGGATGCCCTGGCTGTCCCCTAGGTGTTCCTGGGGGTGCCCTGGGTGTCCCTGGGGGTGCCCTGGCTGTTCCTGGAGTGCCCTGGCTGTCCCCTAGGTGTCCCTGGGGGGGCCCTGGCTGTCCCCTAGGTGTCCCTGGGGGTGCCCTGCCTGTCCCCTAAGTGTCCCTGGGGGTGCCCTGGCTGTCCTCTAGGTGTCCCTGGGGGTGCCCTGGGTGTCCCTGGGGATGCCCTGGCTGTACCCTAGGTGTCCCTGGGGGTGCCCTGGGTGTCCCTGAGGGTGCCCTGGCTGTCCCTAGGGTGCCCCGGCTGTGCCCTTGGTGTCCCTGGGGGTGCCCTGGCTGTCCCTCGGGTGCCCTGGCTGTCCCCTAGGTGTCCCTGGGGGTGCCCAGAGTGTCCCTGCGAGTGCCCTGGCTGTCCCCTAGGGGTCTCTGGGGGTGCCCTGGCTGTCCCCTAGGTGTCCCTGGGGGTGCCCTGTGGGTCCCTGGGGTGCCCTGGGGGTGCCCTGGTGTCCCTGGGGGTGCCCTGGCTGTCCCCTAGGTGGCCCTGGGGGTGCCCTCGCTGTCCCTGGGGTACCCTGGCTTTCCCCTAGGTGTCCCTGGGGGTCCCCTTGGTGTCCCTGGAGGTGCCCAGGGTGTCCCTGGGGGTGCCCCTGCTGTCCCCTAGGTGTCCCTGGGGGTGCCCTGGCTGTCCCTGTAGTGCTCTGGATGTCCTCTTGGTGTCCCTAGGGTGCCCTGGCTGTGCCCTAGGTGTCCCTGGGGGTGCCCTGGCTGTCCCTCGGGTGCCCTGGCTGTCACCTAGGTGTCCCTGGGGGTGCCCTGGCTGTCCCCTAGGTGTCCCTGGGGGTGCCCTGCGTGTCCCCTAGGTGTCCCTGGGGGCGCCCTGGCTGTCCCTAGGGTGCCCTGGCTGTGCCCTCGGTGTCCCTGGGCGTGCCCCGGTTGTACCCTAGGTGTCCCTGGGGGCGCCCTGGCTGTCCCTAGGGTGCCCTGCCTGTCCCCTAGGTGTCCCTGGGGGTGCCCTGGCTGTCCTCTAGGTGTCCCTGGGGGTGCCCTGGGTGTCCCTGGGGATGCCCTGGCTGTCCCCTAGGTGTCCCTGGGGGTGCCCTGGGTGTCCCTGTGGGGGCCCTGGCTGTGCCCTCGGTATCCCTGAGGGTGCCCTGGCTGTCCCTAGGGTGTCCTGGCTGTCCCCTAGGTGTCTCTGGGGGTGCCCTGGCTGTCTCCTAGGTGTCCCTGGGAGTGCCCTGCCTGTCCCCTAGGTGTCCCTGGGGGTGCCCTGGCTGTCCCCTAGGTGTCCCTGGGGGTGCCCTGGGTGTCCCTGGGGGGGCCCTGGCTGTCCCCTAGGTGTCCGTGGGGGTGCCCTGGCTGTGCCCTCGGTGTCCCTGAGAGTGCCCTGGCTGTCCCTAGGGTGCCCCGGCTGTGCCCTTGGTGTCCCTGGGGGTGCCCTGGCTGTCCCTCGGGTGCCCTGGCTGTCCCCTAGGTGTCCCTGGGGGTGCCCTGGGTGTCCGTGGGGTGCCCTGGCTGACCCCAAGGTGTCCCTGGGGGTGCCCAGAGTGTCCCTGGGAGGTCCCTGGCTGTCCCCTAGGGGTCTCTGGGGTGGCCCTGGCTGTCCCGTCAGTGTCCCTGGGGGTGCCCTGGCTGTCTCCTAGGTGTCCCTGGGAGTGCCCTGCCTGTCCCCTAGGTGTCCCTGGGGGTGCCCTGGCTGTCCCCTAGGTGTCCCTGGGGGTGCCCTGGGTGTCCCTGGGGGGGCCCTGGCTGTCCCCTAGGTGTCCGTGGGGGTGCCCTGGCTGTGCCCTCGGTGTCCCTGAGAGTGCCCTGGCTGTCCCTAGGGTGCCCCGGCTGTGCCCTTGGTGTCCCTGGGGGTGCCCTGGCTGTCCCTCGGGTGCCCTGGCTGTCCCCTAGGTGTCCCTGGGGGTGCCCTGGCTGTCCCTGGAGTGCCCTGGCTGTCCCCTCGGTGTCCCTGGGGGGGCCCTGGCTGTCCCCTAGGTGTCCCTGGGGGTGCCCTGGGTGTCCCTGGGGTGCCCTGGCTGTCCCTGGGGTGCCCGGGAGGTCCCCTACGTGTCCCTGGGGTACCCTGGGTGTCCCTGGGCTGCCCTGGGGTGCCCTGGCTGTCCCGTAGGTGTCCCTGGGCTGCCCTGGCTGTCCCTAGGGTGCCCTGGCTGTGCCCTCGGTGTCCCTGGGGTGCCCTGGCTGTCCTCTAGGTGTCCCTGGGCTGCCCTGGGTGTCCCTGGCGTGCCCTGGCTGTCTCCTAGGTGTCCCTGTGGGTGCCCTCCCTGTACCTCGGGATGCCCTGGCTGTCCCCTAGGTGTCCCTGGGGGTGCCCTGGGTGTCCCTGGGGTGCCCTGGCTGTCCCCTAAGTGTCCCTGGGGGGGCCCTGGCTATCCCCTAGGTGTCCCTGGGGGTGCCCTGGCTGTCCCTGGGGTGCCCTGGCTGTCCCCTAGGTGTCCCTGGGGGTGCCCTGGCTGTCCCTGGAGTGCCCTGGCTGTCCCCTAGGTGTCCCTGGGGGTGCCCTTGCTGTCCCCTAGGTGTCTCTGGGGGTCCCCTTGGTGTCGCTGGGGGCGCCCTGGCTGTCCCCTAGGTGTCCCTGGGCTGCCCTGGCTGTCTCCTATGTGTCCCTGGGGGTGCCCTCCCTGTCCCTCTGGGTGCCCTGGCTGTCCCCTAGGTGTCCCTGGGGGTGTCCTGGCTGTCCCTGGGGGAGCCCTGGCTGTCCCTGGGGTGCCCTTGCTGTCCCCTTCGTGTCCCTGGGGGTGCGCTGGCTGTCTCTGGGGGTGCCCTAGCTGTCCCTGGGGGGCCCTGGCTGTCCTCAAGGTGTCCCTGTGGGTGCCCAGAGTGTCCCTGGGAGTGCCCTGCCTGTCCCCCAGGTTTCCCTGGGGGTGCCCTGGGTGTCCCCGGGGTGCCCTGGCTGTCCCCTTGGTGTCCCTGGGGGTGCTCTGTGGGTCCCTGGGGTGCCCTGGAGGTGCCCTGGTGTCCCTGGGGGTGCCCTGGCTGTCCCCTCGGTGTCCCTGGGGGGGCCCTGGCTGTCCCCTAGGTGTCCCTGGGGGTGCACTGGGTGTCTCTGGGGTGCCCTTGGTGTCCCTGGGGGTGCCCTGGCTGTCCCCTAGGTGTCCTTGGGGGTGCCCTGGGTGTCCCTGGGCTGCCCTGGCTGTCCCCTAGGTGTCCCTGGGGGTGCCCTAGGTGTCCCTGGGGGTGCACAGGGTGTCACTGGGGTCCACTGGCCGTCCCGTACGTGTCCCTAGGGGGGCCCTGAAGGTACCCTAGGTGTCCCTGGGGCTGCCCTGGGTGTCCCTGGGGTGCCCTGGCTGTCCCCTAGGTGTCCCTGGGGGTGCCCTGGATGTCCCTGGGGGGGCCCTGGCTGTCCCTGGGGGTGCCCTGGCTGTCCCTTAGGTGGCCCTGGGGGTGCCCTGGCTGTCCCCTAGGTGTCCCTGGGGGTGCCCTGGCTGTCCCTGGGGGAGCCCTGGCTGTCCCCTAGGTGTCACTGGGGGTGCCCTGGCTGTCCCCTCGGTGTCCCTGGGGGTGCCCTGCCTGTCCCCTAGGTGTCCCTGGGGGTGCCCTGGCTTTCCCCTCGTTGTCCCTGGGGGTGCCCTGCCTGTCCCCTAGGTGTCCCTGGGGGTGCCCTGCCTGTCCCCTAGGTGTCCCTGGGGGTGCCCTCGCTGTCCCTGGGGTGCCCTGGCTTTCCCCTCGGTGTCCCTGGGGGTGCCCTGCCTGTCCCCTAGGTGTCCCTGGGGGTGCCCTGCCTGTCCCCGAGGTGTCCCTGGGGGTGCCCTCGCTGTCCCTGGGGTGCCCTGGCTGTCCCCTAGGCGGCCCTGGGGGTGCCCTGGGTGTCCCTGGGGTGCCCTGGCTGTCCCCTAGGTGTCCCTGGGGATGCCCTGGGTGTCCCTGGAGTGCCCGTGCTGTCCCCTAAATGTCCCTGGGGGTGCCCTGGCTGTCCCCTAGGTGTCCCTGGGGGTACCCTGCCTGTCCCCTAGGTGTCCCTGGGGGTGCCCTGGCTGTCCCCTAGATGTCCCTGGGGGTGCCCTGGGTGTCCCTGGGGTGCCCTGGCTGTCCCCAAGGTGTCCCTGTGGGTGCCCTGAGTGTCCCTGGGAGTGCCCTGGCTGTCCCCTAGGTGTCCCTGGGGCTGCCCTGGGTGTCCCTGGGGTGCCCTGGCTGTCCCCTAGGTGGCCCTGGGGGTGCCCTGCCTGTCCCCTAGGTGTCCCTGGGGGTGCCCTCGCTGTCCCTGGGGTGCCCTGGCTGTCCCCTAGGCGGCCCTGGGGGTGCTCTGTGGGTCTCTGGGGTGCCCTGGAGGTGCCCTGGTGTCCCTGGGGGTGCCCTGGCTGTCCCCTCGGTGTCCCTGGGGGGGCCCTGGCTGTCCCCTAGGTGTCCCTGGGGGTGCCCTGGGTGTCTCTGGGGTGCCCTTGGTGTCCCTGGGGGTGCCCTGGCTGTCCCCTAGGTGTCCTTGGGGGTGCCCTGGGTGTCCCTGGGCTGCCCTGGCTGTCCCCTAGGTGTCCCTGGGGGTGCCCTAGGTGTCCCTGGGGGTGCACAGGGTGTCACTGGGGTCCCCTGGCCGTTCCGTACGTGTCCCTAGGGGGGGCCCTGAAGGTACCCTAGGTGTCCCTGGGGCTGCCCTGGGTGTCCCTGGGGTGCCCTGGCAGTCCCCTAGGTGTCCCTGGGGGTGCCCTGGATGTCCCTGGGGGGGCCCTGGCTGTCCCTGGGGGTGCCCTGGCTGTCCCCTAGGTGGCCCTGGGGGTGCCCTGGCTGTCCCCTAGGTGTCCCTGGGGGTGCCCTGGCTGTCCCTGGGGGAGCCCTGGCTGTCCCCTAGGTGTCACTGGGGGTGCCCTGGCTGTCCCCTCGGTGTCCCTGGGGGTGCCCTGCCTGTCCCCTAGGTGTCCCTGGGTGTGCCCTGGCTTTCCCCTCGGTGTCCCTGGGGGTGCCATGCCTGTCCCCTAGGTGTCCCTGGGGGTGCCCTGCCTGTCCCCTAGGTGTCCCTGGGGGTGCCCTCGCTGTCCCTGGGGTGCCCTGGCTGTCCCCTAGGCGGCCCTGGGGGTGCGCTGGGTGTCCCTGGGGTGCCCTGGCTGTCCCCTAGGTGTCCCTGGGGATGCCCTGGGTGTCCCTGGAGTGCCCGTGCTGTCCCCTAAATGTCCCTGGGGGTGCCCTGGCTGTCCCCTAGGTGTCCCTGGGGGTGCCCTGCCTGTCCCCTAGGTGTCCCTGGGGGTGCCCTGGCTGTCCCCTAGGTGTCCCTGGGGGTGCCCTGGGTGTCCCTAGGGTGCCCTGGCTGTCCCCTAGGTGTCCCTGGGGGTGCCCTGGGTGTCCCTGGGGTGCCCTGGCTGTCCCCAAGGTGTCCCTGTGGGTGCCCAGAGTGTCCCTGGGAGTGCCCTGCCTGTCCCCTAGGTGTCCCTGGGGCTGCCCTGGGTGTCCCTGGGGTGCCCTGGCTGTCCCCTAGGTGGCCCTGGGGGTGCCCTGCCTGTCCCCTAGGTGTCCCTGGGGGTGCCCTGGCTGTGCCTGGGGGAGCCCTGGCTGTCCCCTAGGTGTCACTGGGGGTGCCCTGCCTGTCCCCTAGGTGTCCCTGGGGGTGCCGTGGCAGTCCCCTAGGTGTCCCTGGGGATGCCTGGGTGTCCCTGGAGTGCCCGTGCTGTCCCCTAAATGCCCCTGGGGGTACCCTGGCTGTCCCCTAGGTGTCCCTGGGGGTGCCCTGCCTGTCCCCTAGGTGTCCCTGGGAATGCCCTGGGTGTCCCTGGAGTGCCCTGGCTGTCCCTTAAATGTCCCTGGGCGTGCCCTGGCTGTCTCCTAGGTGTCCCTGGGGGTGTCCTGCCTTCCCCTAGGTGTCCCTGGGGGTGCCCTGGCTGTCTTTAGGGTGCCCTGGCTGTCCCCTAGGTGTCCCTGGGGGTCCCGTAGGTGTCCCTGGGGGTGCCCTGGGTGTCCCTGGAGTGCCCTGGCTGTCCCCTAGTTGTCCCTGGGGGGGCCCTGGCTGTCCCCTAGGTGTCCCTTGGGGTGCCCTGCCTGTCCCCTAGGTGTCCCTGGGGGTGCCCTGGCTGTCCTCTAGGTGTCCCTGAGGGTGCCCTGGCTGTCCCTGGGGATGCCCTGCCTGTCCCCTAGGTGTCCCTGGGGGTGCCCTGGCTGTCCTCTAGGTGTCCCTGAGGGTGCCCTGGGTGTCCCTGGGGATGCCCTGCCTGTCCCCTAGGTGTCCCTGGGGGTGCCCTGGCTGTGCCCTTGGTGTCCCTGGGGGTGCCCTGGCTGTCTCTGGAGTGCGCTGGCTGTCCCCTAGGTGTCCCTGGGGGTGCCCTGGCTGTCCCCTAGGTGTCCCTGGGGGTGCCCTGGCTGTCCCCTAGGTGTCCCTGGGGGTGCCCTGGCTGTCCCTGGGGTGCTCTGGATGTCCCCTTGGTGTCCCTGGGGGTGCCCTGTCTGTGCCCTAGGGTTCCCGGGGGGTGCCCTGGATGTCCCTAGGGGGCCCTGGCTGTCCCCTTGGTGTCCCCGGGGGTGCCCTGGGTGTCCCTCTGTTACCCTGGCTATGCCCTGCGTGGCCCTGGGCGTGCCCTGCCTGTCCCCTAGGTGTCCCTGGGGGTGCCCTGCCTGTCCCCTAGGTGTCCCTGGGGGTGCCCTGCCTGTCCCCTAGGTGTCCCTGGGGGTGCCCTGGCTGTGCCCTCACTGTCCCTGGAGTGCCCTAGGTGTCCCTGGGGGTGCCCTAGGTGTCCCTGGGGTGCCCTCGCTGTCCCTGGGGTGCCCTGGCTGTCCCCTAGGCGGCCCTGGGGGTGCCCTGTGTGTCCCTGGGGATGCCCTGGCTGTCCCCTAGGTGACCCTGGGGGTGCCCTGTGTGTCCCTGGGGGTGCCCTGGCTGTGCCCTCGGTGTCCCTGAGGGTGCCCTGACTGTCCCTGGGGGTGCCCTGCCTGTCCTCTCGATGTCCCTGGGGGTGCCCTGGCTGTGCCCTCGGTGTCCCTGGGGGTGCCCTGGCTGTCACTAGGGTGCCCTGGCTTTCCCCTAGGTGTCCCTGGGGGGGCCCTGGTGTCCCTGGTGGTGCACAGGGTGTCCCTTTGGTGTCCCTGGGGGTGCCCTTGCTGTCTCCTAGGTGTCCCTGGGGGTGCCCTGGCTGTCCCGTCAGTGTCCCTGGGGGTGCCCTACCTGTCCCCTAGGTGTCCCTGGGGGTGCCCTGGGTGTCCCTGGGGTGCCCTGGCTGTTCCCTTCGTGTCCCTGGGGGTGCCCTGGATGTCCCTGAGGTGCCCTGGCTGTCCCCAAGGTGTCCCTGTGGGTGCCCAGAGTGTCCCTGGGAGTGCCCTGGCTATCCCTTAAATGTCCCTGGGGGTGCCCTGGCTGTCTCCTTGGTGTCCCTGGGAGTGTCCTGCCTGTCCCCTAGGTGTCCCTGGGGGTGCCCTGGGTGTCCCTGGGGGTGCCCTGGCTGTCACCTAGGTGTCCCTGGGAATGCCCTGGGTGTCCCTGGAGTGCCCTGGCTGTCCCTTAAATGTCCCTGGGCGTGCCCTGGCTGTCTCCTAGGTGTCCCTGGGGGTGTCCTGCCTTCCCCTAGGTGTCCCTGTGGGTAACCTGGCTTCCCCTCGGTGTCCCTGGGGGTGCCCTGCCTGTCCCCTAGGTGTCCCTGGGGGTGCCCTGGCTGTCTTTAGGGTGACCTGGCTGTCCCCTAGGTGTCCCTGGGGGTCCCGTAGGTGTCCCTGGGGGTGCCCTGGGTGTCCCTGGAGTGCCCTGGCTGTCCCCTAGTTGTCCCTGGGGGGGCCCTGGCTGTCCCCTAGGTGTCCCTTGGGGTGCCCTGCCTGTCCCCTAAATGTCCCTGGGGGTGCCCTGGCTGTCCTCTAGGTGTCCCTGAGGGTGCCCTGGGTGTCCCTGGGGATGCCCTGCCTGTCCCCTAGGTGTCCCTGGGGGTGCCCTGGCTGTCCTCTAGGTGTCCCTGAGGGTGCCCTGGGTGTCCCTGGGGATGCCCTGCCTGTCCCCTAGGTGTCCCTGGGGGTGCCCTGGCTGTGCCCTTGGTGTCCCTGGGGGTGCCCTGGCTGTCTCTGGAGTGCGCTGGCTGTCCCCTAGGTGTCCCTGGGGGTGCCCTGGCTGTCCCCTAGGTGTCCCTGGGGGTGCCCTGGCTGTCCCTGGGGTGCTCTGGATGTCCCCTTGGTGTCCCTGGGGGTGCCCTGGCTGTGCCCTAGGGGTCCCTGGGGGTGCCCTGGCTGTCCCTAGGGTGCCCTGGCTGTCCCCTTGGTGTTCCCGGGGGTGCCCTGGGTGTCCCTGTGGTACCCTGGCTATGCCCTACGTGGCCCTGGGCGTGCCCTGCCTGTCCCCTAGGTGTCCCTGGGGGTGCCCTGGCTGTCCCTCGGTGTCCCTGGGGTGCCCTGCCTGTCCCCTAGGTGTCCCTGGGGGTGCCCTGGCTGTGCCCTCACTGTCCCTGGAGTGCCCTAGGTGTCCCTGGGGGTGCCCTAGGTGTCCCTGGGGGTGCCCTCGCTGTCCCTGGGGTGCCCTGGCTGTCCCTTAGGCGGCCCTGGGGGTGCCCTGTGTGTCCCTGGGGATGCCCTGGCTGTCCCCTAGGTGTCCCTGGGGGTGCCCTGTGTTTCCCTTGGGGTGCCCTGGCTGTGCCCTCGGTGTCCCTGAGGGTGCCCTGGCTGTCCCTAAGGTTCCCTGGCTGTGCCCTAAGTGTCCCTGGCGGTGCCCTGTCTGTCCCTGGAGTGCTCTGGCTGTCCCCACGGTGTCCCTGGGGTTGCCTTCGCTGTCCCCTAGGTGTCCCTGGGGGTGCCCTGCCTGTCCCTGTGGGTGCCCTGGCTGTCCCCTAGGTGTCCCTGGGGGGGCCCTAGCTGTCCCCTAGGTGTCCCTGGGGGTGCCCTGGGCGTCCCTGGGGTGCCCTGGCTGTCCCCAAGGTGTCCCTGTGGGTGCCCAGAGTGTCCCTCGGAGTGGCCTGGCTGTCCCCTAGGGGTCTCTGGGGGTGCCCTGGCTCTCCCGTCAGTGTCCCTGGGGGTGCCCTGCCTGTCCCCTTGGTGTCCCTGGGGATGCCCTGGGTGTCCCAGGGGTGCCCTGGCTGTCCCCTAGGTGTCCCTGGGGGTGCCCTGTGGGTCCCTGGGGTGCCCTGGGGGTGCCCTGGTGTCCCTGGGGGTGCCCTGGCTGTCCCCTAGGTGTCCCTGGGGGTGCCCTGGCTGTCCCTGGAGTGCCCTGGCTGTCCCCTAGGTGTCCCTGGGGGCGCCCTGGCTGTCCCCTCGGTGTCCCTGGGGGTGCCCTGCCTGTCCCCTAGGTGTCCCTGGGGGGGTCCTGGCTGTCCCCTAGGTGTCCCTGGGGGTGCCCTGCCTGTCCCCTAGGTGTCCCTCGGGGTGCCCTGCCTGTCCCCTAGGTGTCCCTGGGGGTGCCCTGGCTTTCCCCTCGGTGTACCTGGGGGTGCCCTGGCTGTCTTTAGGGTGCCCTGGCTGTCCCCTAGGTGTCCCTGGGGGTGCCCTAGGTGTCCCTGGGGGTGCCCTGGCAGTCCCTAGGGTGCCCTGGCTGTCCCCTAGGTGTCCCTGGGGGTGCCCTGGGTGTCCCTGGGGTGCCCTGGCTGTCCCCAAGGTGTCCCTCTGGGTGCCCAGAGTGTCTTTGGGGGTGCCCTGGCTGTCCCCTAGGTGTCCTTGGGGGTTCCCTGGCTGTCCCCTAGGTGTCCCTGGGGGTGCCCTGGGTGTCCCTGGGGTGCCCTGGCTGTCTCGTCAGTGTCCCTGGGCTGCCCTGGCTGTCCCCTAGGTGTCCCTTGGGTGCCCTGGCTGTCTTCTAGGTTTCCCTGGGGGTGCCGTGCCTGTCCCCTAGGTGTCCCTGGGGGTGCCCTGGGTGTCCCCAGGGTGCCCTGGCTGTGCCCTCGGTGTCTCTGGGGGTGCCCTGGCTGTCCCTAGGGTGCCCTGCCTGTCCCCTCGGTGTCCCTGGGGGTGCCCTGCGTGTCCCCTAGGTGTCTCTGGGGGTGCCCTGGCTGTCCCTAGGGAGCCCAGGCTGTGCCCTCAGTGTCTCTGGGGGTGCCCTGCCTTTCCCCTAGGTGTCCTTGGGGGTGCCCTGGCTGTCCCTAGGGTGCCCTGGCTGTCCCCTCGGTGTCCCTGGGGGTGGCCTGCCTGTCCCCTAGGTGTCCTTGGGGGTGCCCTGGCTGTCCTTAGGGTGCCCTGGCTGTCCCCTAGGTGTCCCTGGGGGTGCCCTGGGTGTGCCTGGGGTGCCCTGGCTGTCCCCTAGGTGTCCCTGGGGGTGCCCTGGGTGTCCCTGGGGATGCCCTGTCTGTCCCCTAGGTGTCCCTGGGGGTGCCCTGGGTGTTCCTGGGGGGGCCCTGGCTGTCCCCTAGGGGTCTCTGGGGGTGCCCTGCCTGTCCCCTAGGTGTCCCTGGGGGTGCCCTGGCTGTGCCCTCGGTGTCCCGGTGGGTGCCCTGGCTGTCCCTAGGGTGCCCTGTCTACGCCCTAGGTGTCCATGGGGGTGCCCTGGTGTCCCTCGGGGTGCCCAGGCTGTCCCCTAGGTGTCCCTGGGGGTTCCCCCCCCCCCCCTCGCTGTCCCTGGGGTGCCCTGGCTGTCCCCTAGCTGTCCCTGGGGGTACCCTAGCTGTCCCTGGGGTGCTCTCGACGTCCCCCAGGTGTCCCTGGGGTGCCCTGGTGTCCCTCGGGGTGCCCTGGCTGTCCCCTAGGTTTCCCTGGGGGTGCCCTGCCTGTCCCCTAGGTGTCCCTGGGGGTGCCCTGGCTGTCCCCAGGGTGCCCTGGCTGTGCCCTAGGTGTCCCCCGGGGTTGCCCAGGGTGTCCCTGGGGGGTGCCCTTGCTGTCCCCTAGGTTTCCCTGGGGGTGCCCTGCCTGTCCCCTAGGTGTCCCTGGGGGTGCTCTGGCTGTCCCCTTGGTGTCCCTGGGGTGCCCTGGCTGGCCCCTTGGTGTCCCTGGGGGTGCCCTGGCTGTCCCTGGGGTGCCATGGCTGTCCTCTACGTGTCCCTGGGGATGCCCTGGGTGTCCCTGGTGTGCCCTGGCTGTCCCCTCGGTGTCCCTAGGGGTGCCCTGCCTGTCCCCTAGGTGTCCCTGGCGGGGCCCTGGCTGTCCCCTAGGTGTCCCTGGGGGTGCCCTGCCTGTCCCCTAGGTGTCCCTGGGGGTGCCCTGCCTGTCCCCTAGGTGTCCCTGGGGGTGCCCTGGCTTTCCCTTCGGTGTCCCTGGGGGTGCCCCTGGCTGTCTTTAGGGTACCCTGGCTGTCCCCTAGGTGTCCCTGGGGGTGCCCTGGGTGTCCCTGGGGTGCCCTGGCTGTCCCCAAGGTGTCCCAGGGGGTGCTCTGCCTGTCCCCTAGGTGTCCCTGGGCGCACCCTGGCTGTCCTTTAGGTGTCCCTGGGGGTGCCCTGGCGGTCCCCTAGGTGTCCCTGGGGGTGCCCTTGCTGTCCTTGGGGTGCTCTGGCTGTCCCCTTGGTGTCCCTGGGGGTGCCCTGGCTGTCCCCTAGCTGTCCCTGGGGTGCCCTAGCTGTCCCCTAGGTGTTCCTGGGGGTGCCCTGGCTGTCCCTAGGGTGCCCTTGCTGTGCCCTTGGTGTCCCTGGGGGTTCCCTGGCTGTCCCTAAGGTGCCCTGGCTGTCCCCTAGGTGTCCCTGGGGGTGCCCTGGCAGTCCCTAGGGTGCCCTGGCTGTCCCCTAGGTGTCCCTGGGGGTGCCCTGGGTGTCCCTGGGGTGCCCTGGCTGTCCCCAAGGTGTCCCTGTGGGTGCCCAGAGTGTCTTTGGGGGTGCCCTGGCTGTCCCCTAGGTGTCCCTGGGGGTGCCCTGCCTGTCCCCTAGGTGTCCCTCGGGGTGCCCTGCCTGTCCCCTAGGTGTCCCTGGGGGTGCCCTTGCTGTGCCCTTGGTGTCCCTGGGGGTGCCCTGGTTGTCCCTAGGGTGCCCTGGCTGTCCCCTAGGTGTCCCTGGGGGTGCCCTGGCTGTCCCTAGGGTGCCCTGGCTGTCCCCTAGGTGTCCCTGGGTGTACCCTGGATGTGCCTGGGTTTCCCTGGCTGTCCCCTAGGTGTCCCTGGGGGTGCCCTGGCTGTGCCCTCGGTATCCCTGGGGGTGCCCTGGCGGTCCCCTAGGTGTCCCTGGGGGTGCCCTGGGTGTCCCTCGGGATGCCCTGGCTGTCCCCTAGGTGTCCCTGGGGGTGCCCTGGCTGTCCCTGGGGGAGCCCTGGCTGTCCCCTAGGTGTCCCTGGGGGTGCCCTGGCTGTCCCTGGGGGAGCCCTGGCTGTCCCCTAGGTGTCCCTGGGGGTGTCCTGCCTTCTCCTAGGTGTCCCTGGGGGTGCCTTCGCTGTCCCTGGGGTGCCCTGCCTGTCCCCTAGGTGTCCCTGGGGGTGCCCTGGCTGTCCCTAGGGTGCCCTGCCTGTCCCCTAGGTGTCCCTGGGGGTGCCCTGGCTGTCTTTAGGGTGCCCTGGCTGTCCCCTAGGTGTCTCTGGGGGTGCCCTGCGTGTCCCTGGGGTGCCCTGCCTGTCCCCTACGTGTCTTTGGGGGTGCCCTGGCTGTCCCTAGGGTGCCCTGGCTGTCCCCTCGGTGTCCCTGGGGGTGGTCTGCCTGTCACCTAGGTGTCCTTGGGGGTGCCCTGGCTGTGCCCTCTGTGTCCCTGGGGATGCCCTGGCTGTCCTTATGGTGCCCTGGCTGTCCCCTAGGTGTCCCTGGGGGTGCCCTGGGTGTTCCTGGGGTGCCCTGCCTGTCCCCTCGGTGTCCCTGGGGGTGCCCTGGGTGTCCCTGGTGATGCCCTGTCTGTCCCCTAGGTGTCCCTGGGGGTGCCCTGGGTGTCCCTGGGGGGGCCCTGGCTGTCCCCTAGGGGGCTCTGGGGGTGCCCTGCCTGTCCCCTAGGTGTCCCTGGGGGTGCCCTGGCTGTCCCTAGGGTGCCCTGGCTGTGCCTTTGGTGTCCCTGGGGGTGCCCTGGTGTCCCTCGGGGTGCCCTCGCTGTCCCCTAGGTGTCCCTTGGGGTGCCCTGGCTGTCCCTAGGGTGCCCTGGCGGTGCCCACGGTGTATCTGGGGGTGTCCTGGCTGTCCCCTAGGTGTCCCTGGGGGTGCCCTGGCTGTCCTTGGTGTGCCCTGGCTCTCCCCTCGGTGTCCTTGGGGGGGCCCTGGCTGTCCCCTAGGTGTCCCTGGGGGTGCGCTGCCTGTCCCCTAGGTGTCTCTGGGGGTGCCCTGGCTGTCCCCTAGGTGTCACTGGGGGTGCCCTGGGTGTCCCTGGAGTGCCCTGGCTGTCCCCTAAATGTCCCTGGGGGCGCCCTGGCTGTCCCCTAGGTGTCCCTGGGGGGGCCCTGGCTTTCCCCTAGGTGTCCCTGGGGGTGCCCTCGCTGTCCCTGGGGTGCCCTGGCTGTCCCGTTGGTGTCCCTGGGGGTGGCCTGGGTGTCCCTGGGGTGCCCTGGCTGTCCCCAAGGTGTCCCTGGGGGTGCCCTACCTGTCCTCTCGGTGTCCCTGGGGGTGCCCTGGCTGTCACTAGGGTGCCCTGGCTGTCCCCTAGGTGTCCCTGGGGGGGCCCTGGCTGTCCCTTAGGTGTCCCTGGGGGTGCCCTGTCTGTCCCTGGGGGTGCCCTGGCTGTCCCCTAGGTGTCCTTGGTGGGGGCCCTGGCTGTCTCCTAGGTGTCCCTGGGGGTGCCCTGGCTGTCCCTAGGGTGCCCTGGGGGTGCCCTAGGTGTCCCTGGGGGTGCCCTGGCTGTCCCCTCGGTGTCCCTGGGGTTGCCTTCCCTGTCCCCTAGGTGTCCCTGGGGTGCCCTGGCTGTCCCCTCGGTGTCCCTGGGGGTGCCCTGGGTGTCCCTGGGGGGGCCCTGGCTGTCCCCTTGGTGTCCCTGGGGGTGCCCTGGCTGTCCCCTAGGTGTCCCTGGGGGTGCCCTGGCTGTCCCTAGGGTGCCCTGGCTGTCCCCAAGGTGTCCCTGTGGGTGCCCAGAGTGTCCCTGGGAGTGCCCAGGCTGTCCCCTAGGGGTCTCTCGGGGTACCCTGGCTGTCCCGTCAGTGTCCCTGGGGGTGGCCGGCCTGTCTCCTAGGTGTCCCTGGGGGTGCCCTGGGTGTCCCTGGGGTGCCCTGGCTGTCCCCAAGGTGTCCCTGTGGGTGCCCAGAGTGTCCCTGGGAGTGCCCAGGCTGTCCCCTAGGGGTCTCTCGGGGTACCCTGGCTGTCCCGTCAGTGTCCCTGGGGGTGGCCGGCCTGTCCCCCTAGGTGTCCCTGGGGGTGCCCTGGGTGTCCCTGGGGGTGCCCTGGCTGTCCCCTAGGTGTCCCTGGGTGTGCCCTGGATGTGCCTGGGTTGCCCTGGCTGTCCCCTAGGTGTCCCTGGGGGTGCCCTGAGTGTCCCTGGGCTGCCCTGGCTGTCCCCTAGGTGTCCCTGGGGGGGCCCTGGCAGTCCCCGAGGTGTCCCTGGGGGTGCCCTGGGTGTCCCTGGGGGTGCACAGGGTGTCACTGGGGTTCCCTGGCTGTCCCGTACGTGTCCCTGGGGGTGCCCTGGAGGTCCCCTAGGTGTCCCTGAGGGTCCCCTTGGTGTCCCTGGGGGTGCCCAGGGTGTCCCTTAGGTGTCCCTGGGGGTGCCCTTGCTGTCCCCTAGCTGTCCCTGGGGGTACCCTGGCTGTCCCTGGGGTGCTCTGGATGTCCCCCTAGGTGTCCCTGGGGTGCCCTGGTGTCCCTCGGGGTGCCCTGGCTGTCCCCTAGGTTTCCCTGGGGGTGCCCTGCCTGTCCCCTAGGTGTCCTTGGGGGTGCTCTGGCTGTCCCTAGGGTTCCCTGGCTGTCCCCTCGGTGTCCCTGGGGGTGGCCTGCCTGTCACCTAGGTGTCCTTGGGGGTGCCCTGGCTGTGCGCTCTGTGTCCCTGGGGGTGCCCTGGCTGTCCTTAGGGTGCCCTGGCTGTCCCCTAGGTGTCCCTGGGGGTGCCCTGGGTGTCCCGTCAGAGTCCCTGGGGGTGGCCGGCCTGTCCCCTAGGTGTCCCTGGGGGTGCCCTGGGTGTCCCTGGGGTGCCCTGGCTGTCCCCAAGGTGTCCCTGTGGGTGCCCAGAGTGTCCCTGGGAGTGCCCAGGCTGTCCCCTAGGGGTCTCTCGGGGTGCCCTGGCTGTCCCGTCAGTGTCCCTGGGGGTGCCCTGGCTGTGCCCTTGGTGTCCCTGGGGGTGCCCTGACTGTCCCCTAGGTGTCCCTGGGGGTGCCCTGCCTGTCCCCTAGGTGTCCCTCGGGGTGCTCTGGCTGTCCTCTAGGTGTCCCTGGGGGTGCCCTGGGTGTCCCTGGGAGGGCCCTGGCTGTCCCCTTGGTGTCCCTGGGGGTGCCCTGGCTGTGCCCTCGGTGTCCCTGAGGGTGCCCTGGCTGTCCCTAGGGTGCCCTGGCTGTGCCCTAGGTGTCCCTGGGGGTGCCCTGGCTGTCCCGTACGTGTCCCTGGGGGTGTCCTGGAGGTCCCCTAGGTGTCCCTGGGGGTGCCCTCGCTGTCCCTGGGGTGCCCTGGCTGTCCCCTAGGTGTCCCTGGGGGTCCCCTTGGTGTCCCTGGGGGTGCCCAGGGTGTCCCTTAGGTGTCCCTGGGGGTGCCCTTCTGTCCCCAAGCTGTCCCTGGGGGTACCCTGGCTGTCCCTGGGGTGCTCTGGATGTCCCCTTGGTGTCCCTGGGGGTGCCCTGGCTGTCCCCTTGGTGTCCCTAGGGTGCCCTGTCTGTGCCCTTGGTGTCCCTGGGGGTGCCCTAGCTGTCCCTAGGGTGCCCTGGCTGTCCCCTAGGTGTCCCTGGGGTGCCCTGGTGTCCCTCGGGGTGCCCTGGCTGTCCCCTAGGTTTCCCTGGGGGTGCCCTGCCTGTCCCCTACGTGTCCCTGGGGGTGCCCTGGCTGTCCCTAGGGTGCCCTGGCTGTGCCCTATGTGTCCCTGGGGGTGCACAGGGTGTCACTGGGGTTCCCTGGCTGTCCCGTACGTGTCCCTGGGGTTCCCTGGAGGTCCCCTAGGTGTCCCTGGGGGCGCCCTGGCTGTCCCCTAGGTGTCCCTGGGGGTGCCCTGGCTGTCCCTAGGGCGCCCTTGGGGTGCCCTAGGTGTCCCTGGGGGTGCCCTGGCTGTCCCGTCGGTGTCCCTGGGGGTGCCCTGATTGTCCCTGAGGTGCCCAGGGGGTTCCCTGGCTGTCCCCTAGGTGTCCCTGGGGGTGCCCTGGCTGTCCTTGGGGTGCCATGGCTGTCCTCTACGTGTCCCTGGGGATGCCCTGGGTGTCCCTGGTGTGCCCTGGCTGTCCCCTCGGTGTCCCTGGGGGTGCCCTGCCTGTCCCCTAGGTGTCCCTGGGGGGGCCCTGGCTGTCCCCTAGGTGTCCCTGGGGGTGCCCTGCCTGTCCCCTAGGTGTCCCTGGGGGTGCCCTGGCTGTCTTTAGGGTGCCCTGGCTGTCCCCTAGGTGTCCCTGGGGGTGCCCTGGGTGTCCCTGGGGTGCCCTGGCTGTCTCGTCAGTGTCCCTGGGCTGCCCTGGCTGTCCCCTAGGTGTCCCTGGGGGTTCCCTGCCTTTCCCCTAGGTGTCCCTGGGGGTGCCCTGGGTGTCCCTGGAGTGCCCTGGCTGTCCCCTAAATGTCCCTGGGGGTGCCCTGATTGTCCCTGGGGGTGCCCTGATTGTCCCTGGGGTGCCAAGGGGGTGCCCTGGCTGTCCCCAAGGTGTCCCTGGGGTTGCCTTCCCTGTCCCCTAGGTGTCCCTGGGGTGCCCTGGTTGTCCCCGCGGTGTCCCTGGGGGTGCCCAGGGTGTCCCTGGGGGGGCCCTGGCTGTCCCCTTGGTGTCCCTGGGGGTGCCCTGGCTGTCCCCTAGGTGTCCCTGGGGTGCCCTGGCTGTCCTTGGGGTGCTCTGGCTGTCCACTAGGTGTCCCTGGGGGTGCCCTGGCTGTCCCTAGGGTGCCCTGGCTGTGCCCTAGGTGTCCCTGGGGGTGCACAGGGTGTCACTGGGGTTCCCTGGCTGTCCCGTACGTGTCCCTGGGGTTCCCTGGAGGTTTCCTAGGTGTCCCTGGGGGTGCCCTGGCTGTCCCTAGGGCGCCCTTGGGGTGCCCTAGGTGTCCCTGGGGGTGCCCTGGCTGTCCCTGGAGTGCCCTGGCTGTCCCGTCGGTGTCCCTGGGGGTGCCCTGATTGTCCCTGAGGTTCCCAGGGGGTGCCCTGGCTGTCCCCTAGGTGTCCCTGGGGGTGCCCTGGGTGTCCCTGGGGTGCCCTGGCTGTCCCCAAGGTGTCCCTGTGGGTGCCCAGAGTGTCCCTGGGAGTGCCCAGGCTGTCCCCTAGGGGTCTCTCGGGGTACCCTGGCTGTCCCGTCAGTGTCCCTGGGGGTGGCCGGCCTGTCCCCTAGGTATCCCTGGGGGTGCCCTGGCTGTCCTCTAGGTGTCCCTGGGGGTGCCCTGGGTGTCCCTGGGGGTGCCCTGGCTGTCCCCTAGGTGTCCCTGGGTGTGCCCTGGATGTGCCTGGGTTGCCCTGGCTGTCCCCTAGGTGTCCCTGGGGGTGCCCTGAGTGTCCCTGGGCTGCCCTGGCTGTCCCCTAGGTGTCCCTGGGGGGGCCCTGGCAGTCCCCGAGGTGTCCCTGGGGGTGCCCTGGGTGTCCCTGGGGGTGCACAGGGTGTCCCTGGGGGTACCCTGGCTGTCCCTGGGGTGCTCTGGATGTCCCTCGGGGTGCCCTGGCTGTCCCCTAGGTTTCCCTGGGGGTGCCCTGCCTGTCCCCTAGGTGTCCTTGGGGGTGCTCTGGCTGTCCCTAGGGTGCCCTGGCTGTCCCCTCGGTGTCCCTGGGGGTGGCCTGCCTGTCACCTAGGTGTCCCTGGGGGTGCCCTGGGTGTCCCTGGGGTGCCCTGGCTGTCCCCAAGGTGTCCCTGTGGGTGCCCAGAGTGTCCCTGGGAGTTCCCAGGCTGTCCCCTAGGGGTCTCTCGGGGTGCCCTGGCTGTCCCGTCAGTGTCCCTTGGGGTGCCCTGACTGTCCCCTAGGTGTCCCTGGGGGTGCCCTGCCTGTCCCCTAGGTGTCCCTCGGGGTGCCCTGGCTGTCCTCTAGGTGTCTCTGGGGGTGCCCTGGGTGTCCCTGGGAGGGCCCTGGCTGTCCCCTTGGTGTCCCTGGGGGTGCCCTGGCTGTGCCCTCGGTGTCCCTGAGGGTGCCCTGGCTGTCCCTAGGCTGCCCTGTCTGTGCCCTTGGTGTCCCTGGGGGTGCCCTGGCTGTCCCCTAGGTGTCCCTGGGGTGCCCTGGTGTCCCTCGGGGTGCCCTGGCTGTCCCCTAGGTTTCCCTGGGGGTGCCCTGCCTGTCCCCTACGTGTCCCTGGGGGTGCCCTGGCTGTCCCCAGGGTGCCCTGGCTGTGCCCTCAGTGTATCTGGGGGTGCCCTGCCTGTCCCCTAGGTGTCCTTGGGGGTGCCCTGGCTGTCCCTAGGGTGCCCTGGCTGTCCCCTAGGTGTCCCTGGGGGCGGCCTGCCTGTCCCCTAGGGGTCTCTGGGGGTGCCCTGCCTGTCCCCTAGGTGTCGCGGAGGGTGCCCTGGCTGTCCATAGGGTGCCCTGGCTACGCCCTAGGTGTCCCTGGGGGTGCCCTGGCTGTCCCTAGGGTGCCCTGGCTGTGCCCTGGGTGTCCCTGGGACGCCCTGTCTTTCCCGTTGGTGTCCCTGGGGGTGCCCTGGCTGTCTCTGGTGTGCCCTGAATGTCCCCTAGGTGTCCCTTGGGGTGCCCTGTGTGTCCCTGGGGTGCTCTGGCTTTCGCCTTGGTGTCCCTGGGGGTGCCCTGGCTGTCCCTAGGGTGCCCTGGCTGTCCCCTAGGTGTCCCTGGGGGTGCCCTGGCTGTCCCCAAGGTGTCCCTGTGGGTGCCCAGAATGTCCCTGGGAGTTCCCTGCCTGTCCACGAGGTGTCCCTGGGGGTGCCCTGGGTGTCCCTGGGAGTGCCCTGCCTGTCCCCTAGGTGTCACTGGGGGTGCCCTGGGTGTTCCTGGGGGGGCCCTGACTGTCCCCTAGGTGTCCCTGGGGGTGCCCTGCCTGTCCTCTAGGTGTCCCTGGGGGTGCCCTGGCTGTCCTCTAGGTGTCCCTGGGGGTGCCCTGGCTGTCCCTAGGGTGCCCTGGCTGTCCCCTAGGTGGCCCGGGGGTGCCCTGGGTGTCCCTGGGGTGCCCTGGCTGTCCCCTAGGTGTCCCTGGGGGTGCCCTGGGTGTCCCTGGAGTGCCCTGGCTGTCCCCTAAATGTCCCTGGGGGTGCCCTGGCTGTCCCCTAGGTGTCCCTGGGGGTGCCCTGCCTGCCCCCTAGGTGTCCCTGGGGGTGCCCTGGCTGTCTTTAGGGTGCCCTGGCTGTCCCCTAGGTGTCCCTGGGGGTGCCCTGGGTGTCCCTGGGGGTGCCCTGGGTGTCGCTGGAGTGCCATGGCTGTCCCCTAAATGTCCCTGGGGGTGCCCTGGCTGTCCCCTAGGTGTCCCTGGGTGTGCCCTGTGTGTCCCTGGGGTGCCCTGGCTGTCCCCTAGGTGTTTCTGGGTGTGCCCTAGGTGTCCCTGGGGGTGCCCTGTCTGTCCCTAGGGTGCCCTGGCTGTCCCCTAGGTGTCCCTCGGGGTGCCCTGGGTGTCCCCTTGGTGTCCCAGGGTGTGCCCTGGGTGTGCCTGGGGTGCCCTGGCTGTCCCCTAGGTGTCCCTGGGGTGCCCTGGCTTTCTCATACGTGTCCCTAGGGTGCCCTGGCCGTCCCCTAGGTATCCTTGAGAGGTGCCCTGGGTGTCCCTGGGGGTGCCCTGGCTGTCCCCTAGGTGTCCCTGGGGGTGCCCATGGTGTCTCTGGGGTGCCAAGGCTGTCCCCTCGGTGTCCCTGGGGGTGCCCAGGGTGTCCCTGGGGTGCCCTGGCTGTCCCCTCGGTGTCCCTGGGGGTGCCCAGGGTGTCCCTGGTGTGCCCTGGCTGTCCCCTTCGTGTCCCTGGGGGTGCCCTGGGTGTCCCTGGGGCGCCCTGGCTGTCCCTAGGGTGCCCTGGCTATGCCTTTGGTGTCCCTGGGGGTGTCCTGGCTGTCCCCTAGGTGTCCCTGGGGGTGCCCTGGCAGTCCCTAGAGTGCCCTGGCTGTCCCCTAGGTGTCCCTGGGGGTGCCCTGGCTGTTCCCTAGGTGTCCCTGGGGGTGCCCTTGCTGTTCCCTAGGTGTCCCTGGGGGGGCCCTGGCTGTCCCCTAGGTGTCCCTGGGGGTGCCCAGGGTGTCCCTGGGGATGCCCTGGCTGTCCCCTAGGTGTCCCTGGCCGTGCCCTGGTTGTCCCTGGGGGGGCCCTGGCTGTCCTCTAGGGTCCCTGGGGGTGCCCTCCCTGTCCCTCGGGGTGCCCTGGCTGTCCCCAAAGTGTCCGTGGCGGTGCCCTGGCTGTCCCTGGGGATGCCCTCGCTGTCCCTGGGGTGTCCTGTCTGTCCCCTAGGTGGCCCTGGGGGTGCCCTGGGTGTCCCTGGGGGTGCCCTGTCTGTCCCTGGGGTGGTCTGGCTGTCCCCAAGGTGTCCCTGGGGGTGCCCTGCCTGTCCTCTTGGTGTCCCTGGGGGTGCCCTGGCTGTGCCCTCGGTGTCCCTGGGGGTGCCCTGGCTGTCCCTAGGGTTCCCTGGCTGTCCCCTAAGTGCCCCTGGGGGTGCCCTGGGTGTCCCTAGGAGGTCCCTGGCTGTCCCCGAGGGGTCTCTGGGGGTGCCCTGGCTGTCCCGTCAGTGTCCCTGGGGGTGCCCTGCCTGTCCCCTAGGTGTTCCTGGGGTGCCCTGGCTGTCCCCTAGGCGGCCCTGGGGGTGCCCTCGCTGTCCCTGGGGTGCCCTGGCTGTCCCCTAGGTGTCCCTGGAGGTGCCCTGGGTGTCCCTGGGGGTGCCGTGGCAGTCCCCTAGGTGTCCCTGGGGATGCCCTGGGTGTCCCTGGAGTGCCCGTGCTGTCCCCTAAATGTCCCTGGGGGTACCCTGGCTGTCCCCTAGGTGTCCCTGGGGGTGCCCTGCCTGTCCCCTTGGTGTCCCTGGGGTGCCCTGGCTGTCTTTATGGTGCCCTGGCTGTCCCCTAGGTGTCCCTGGGGGTGCCCTGCGTGTCCCTGGGGTGCCCTGCCTTTCCCCTAGGTGTCCCTGGGGGTGCCCTAGGTGTCCCTGGGGGTGCCCTGCCTGCCCCCTAGGTGTCCCTGGGGGTGCCCTGGCTGTCTTTAGGGTGCCCTGGCTGTCCCCTAGGTGTCCCTGGGGGTGCCCTGGGTGTCCCTGGGGGTGCCCTGGGTGTCCCTGGAGTGCCATGGCTGTCCCCTAAATGTCCCTGGGGGTGCCCTGGCTGTCCCCTAGGTGTCCCTGGGTGTGCCCTGTGTGTCCCTGGGGTGCCCTGGCTGTCCCCTAGGTGTTTCTGGGTGTGCCCTAGGTGTCCCTGGGGGTGCCCTGTCTGTCCCTAGGGTGCCCTGGCTGTCCCCTAGGTGTCCCTCGGGGTGCCCTGGGTGTCCCCTTGGTGTCCCAGGGTGTGCCCTGGGTGTGCCTGGGGTGCCCTGGCTGTCCCCTAGGTGTCCCTGGGGTGCCCTGGCTTTCTCATACGTGTCCCTAGGGTGCCCTGGCCGTCCCCTAGGTATCCTTGAGAGGTGCCCTGGGTGTCCCTGGGGGTGCCCTGGCTGTCCCCTAGGTGTCCCTGGGGGTGCCCATGGTGTCTCTGGGGTGCCAAGGCTGTCCCCTCGGTGTCCCTGGGGGTGCCCAGGGTGTCCCTGGGGTGCCCTGGCTGTCCCCTCGGTGTCCCTGGGGGTGCCCAGGGTGTCCCTGGGGTGCCCTGGCTGTCCCCTTCGTGTCCCTGGGGGTGCCCTAGGTGTCCCTGGGGCGCCCTGGCTGTCCCTAGGGTGCCCTGGCTATGCCTTTGGTGTCCCTGGGGGTGCCCTGGCTGTCCCCTAGGTGTCCCTGGGGGTGCCCTGGCAGTCCCTAGAGTGCCCTGGCTGTCCCCTAGGTGTCCCTGGGGGTGCCCTGGCTGTTCCCTAGGTGTCCCTGGGGGTGCCCTTGCTGTTCCCTAGGTGTCCCTGGGGGGGCCCTGGCTGTCCCCTAGGTGTCCCTGGGGGTGCCCAGGGTGTCCCTGGGGATGCCCTGGCTGTCCCCTAGGTGTCCCTGGCCGTGCCCTGGTTGTCCCTGGGGGGGCCCTGGCTGTCCTCTAGGGTCCCTGGGGGTGCCCTCCCTGTCCCTCGGGGTGCCCTGGCTGTCCCCAAAGTGTCCGTGGCGGTGCCCTGGCTGTCCCTGGGGATGCCCTCGCTGTCCCTGGGGTGTCCTGTCTGTCCCCTAGGTGGCCCTGGGGGTGCCCTGGGTGTCCCTGGGGGTGCCCTGTCTGTCCCTGGGGTGGTCTGGCTGTCCCCAAGGTGTCCCTGGGGGTGCCCTGCCTGTCCTCTTGGTGTCCCTGGGGGTGCCCTGGCTGTGCCCTCGGTGTCCCTGGGGGTGCCCTGGCTGTCCCTAGGGTTCCCTGGCTGTCCCCTAAGTGCCCCTGGGGGTGCCCTGGGTGTCCCTAGGAGGTCCCTGGCTGTCCCCGAGGGGTCTCTGGGGGTGCCCTGGCTGTCCCGTCAGTGTCCCTGGGGGTGCCCTGCCTGTCCCCTAGGTGTTCCTGGGGTGCCCTGGCTGTCCCCTAGGCGGCCCTGGGGGTGCCCTCGCTGTCCCTGGGGTGCCCTGGCTGTCCCCTAGGTGTCCCTGGAGGTGCCCTGGGTGTCCCTGGGGGTGCCGTGGCAGTCCCCTAGGTGTCCCTGGGGATGCCCTGGGTGTCCCTGGAGTGCCCGTGCTGTCCCCTAAATGTCCCTGGGGGTACCCTGGCTGTCCCCTAGGTGTCCCTGGGGGTGCCCTGCCTGTCCCCTTGGTGTCCCTGGGGTGCCCTGGCTGTCTTTATGGTGCCCTGGCTGTCCCCTAGGTGTCCCTGGGGGTGCCCTGCGTGTCCCTGGGGTGCCCTGCCTGTCCCCTAGGTGTCCCTGGGGGTGCCCTAGGTGTCCCTGGGGGTGCCCTGGCTGTCCCTAGGGTGCCCTGGCTGTCCCCTAGGTGTCCCTGGGGGCGCCCTGGGTGTCCCTGGGGTGCCCTGGCTGTCCCCAAGGTGTCCCTGTGGGTGCCCAGAGTGTCCCTGGGAGTGCCCTGCTTGTCCCCAAGGTGTCCCTGTGGGTCCCCAGAGTGTCCCATTGGAGTGCCCTGCCTGTCCCCTAGGTGTCCCTGGGGGTGCCCTGGGTGTCCCTGGGGTGCCCTGGCTGTCCCCTTGGTGTCCCTGGGGGTGCCCTGTGGGTCCCTGGCGTGCCCTGGAGGTGCCCTGGTGTCCCTGGGGGTGCCCTGGCTGTCCCCTAGGTGTCCCTGGGGGTGCCCTGGCTGTCCCTGGAGTGCCCTGGCTGTCCCCTCGGTGTCCCTGGGGGGGCCCTGGCTGTCCCCTAGGTGTCCCTGAGGGTGCCCTGGGTGTCCCTGGGGTGCCCTGGCTGTCCCTGGGGTGCCCGGGAGGTCCCCTACGTGTCCCTGGGGTACCCTGGGTGTCCCTGGGCTGCCCTGGCTGTACCTAGGGTGCCCTGGCTGTGCCCTAGGTGTCCCTGGGGTGCCCTGGCTGTCCCTGGGGTGCCCTGGCTGTCCCCTAGGTGTCCCTGGGGGTGCCCTGGCTGTCCCTGGGGTGCCCTGGCTGTCCCCTAGGGTTCCCTGGGGGTGCCCTGGCTGTCCCCTAGGTGTCTCTGGGGGTCCCCTTGCTGTCCCTGGGGGTGCCCTGGCTGTCCCCTAGGTGTCCCTGGGGGTGCCCTGGATGTCCCTGGGGGGGCCCTGGCTTTCCCTGGGGGTGCCCTGGCTGTCCCCTAGGTGTCCCTGGGGGTGCCCTGGCTGTCCCTGGGGGAGGCCTGGCTGTCCCCTAGGTGTCACTGGGGGTGCCCTGGCTTTCCCCTCGGTGTCCCTGGGGTTGCCCTGCCTGTCCCCTAGGTGTCCCTGGGGGTGCCCTGCCAATCCCCTAGGCGGCCCTGGGGGTGCCCTCGCTGTCCCTGGGGTGCCCTGGCTGTCCCCTAGGTGTCCCTGGGGATGCCCTGGGTGTCCCTGGAGTGACCGTGCTGTCCCCTAAATGTCTCTGGGGGTACCCTGGCTGTCCCCTAGGTGTCCCTGGGGGTGCCCTGCCTGTCCCCTAGGTGTCCCTGGGGTGCCCTGGCTGTCTTTAGGGTGCCCTGGCTGTCCCCTAGGTGTCCCTGGGGGTGCCCTGCGTGTCCCTGGGGTGCCCTGCCTGTCCCCTAGGTGTCCCTGGGGGTTCCCTAGGTGTCCCTTGGGGTGCCCTGGCTGTCCCTAGGGTGCCCTGGCTGTCCCCTAGGTGTCCCTGGGGGTGCCCTGGGTGTCCCTGGGGTGTCCTGGCTGTCCCCAAGGTGTCCCTGAGGGTGCCCAGAGTGTCCCTGGGAGTGCCCTGCCTGTCCCCTAGGTGTCCCTGGGGGTGCCCTAGGTGTCCCTGGGGGTGCCCTTGCTGTCCCTAGGGTGCCCTGGCTGTCCCCTAGGTGTCCCTGGGGGTGCCCTGGGTGTCCCTGGGGTGCCCTGGCTGTCCCCAAGGTGTCCCTGTGGGTGCCCAGAGTGTCCCTGGGAGTGCCCTGCCTGTCCCCTAGGTGTCCCTTGGGATGCCTTGGGTGTCCCTGGGGTGCCCTGGCTGTCCCCTTGGTGTCCCTGGGGGTGCCCTGTGGTCCCTGGGGTGCCCTTTCTGTGCCCTCGGTGTCCCTGGGGTGCCTTGCCTGTCCCCTAGGTGTCCCTGGGGGTGCCCTGGCTGTCCCCTAGGTGTCCCTGGGGGTGCCCTCGGTGTCCCTGGGGGTGCCCTGGCTGTCCCCTAGGTGTCCCTGGGCGTGCCCTGGGTGTGCCTGGGGTGCCCTGGCTGTCCCCTAGGTGTCCCTGGGGGTGCCCAGGGTGTCCCTGGGGATGCCCTGGCTGTCCCCTAGGTGTCCCTGGGGGTGCCCTGGGTGTCCCTGGGGGGGCCCTGGCTGTCCCTGGGGTGCCCTGGCTGTCCCCAAGGTGTCCCTGGGGGTGCCCTGGCTGTGCCCTGGGTGTTCCTGGGCGTGCACTGGGTGTCCCTGGGGTTCCCTGGCTGTCCCCTATGTGTCCCTGGGGGGGCCCTGGCTGTCCCCTAGGTGTCCCTGGGGGTGCCCTGGGTGTCCCTAGGAGGTCCCTGGCTGTCCCCTAGGGGTCTCTGGGGGTGCCCTTGCTGTCCCGTCAGTGTCTCTGGGGGTGCCCTGCCTGTCCCCTAGGTGTCCCTGGGGGTGCCCTGCCTGTCCCTTAGGTGTCTCTGGGGGTGCCCTGGCTGTCCCTGGGGTGCCCTGGCTGTGCCCTGGGTGTCCCTGGCGTGCCCTGGCTGTCTCCTAGGTGTCCCTGTGGGTTCCCTCCCTGTACCTCGGGATGCCCTGGCTGTCCCCTAGGTGTCCCTGGGGGTGCCCTGGCTGTCCCTGGGGTGCCCTGGCTGTCCCCTAGGTGTCCCTTGGGGGGCCCTGGCTGTCCCCTAGGTGTCCCTGGGGGTGCCCTGGCTGTCCCTGGGGTGCCCTGGCTGTCCCCTAGGTGTCCCTGGGGGTGCCCTGGCTGTCCCTGGGGTGCCCTGGCTGTCCCCTAGGTGTCCCTGGGGGTGCCCTGGCTGTCCCCTAGGTGTCTCTGGGGGTCCCCTTGGTGTCCCTGGGGGTGCCCTGGCTGTCCCCTAGGTGTCCCTGGGGGTGCCCAGGATGTCCCTGGGGGGGCCCTGGCTGTCCCTGGGGGTGCCCTGGCTGTCCCCTAGTTGGCCCTGGGGGAGCCCTGGCTGTCCCCTAGGCGACCCTGGGGATGCCCTGGGTGTCCCTGGAGTGCCCGTGCTGTCCCCTAAATGTCCCTGGGGGTACCCTGGCTGTCCCCTAGGTGTCCCTGGGGGTGCCCTGCCTGTCCCCTAGGTGTCCCTGGGGTGCCCTGGCTGTCTTTAGGGTGCCCTGGCTGTCCCCTAGGTGTCCCTGGGGGTGCCCTGCGTGTCCCTGGGGTGCCCTGCCTGTCCCCTAGGTGTCCCTGGGGGTACCCTAGGTGTCCCTGGGGGTGCCCTTGCTGTCCCTAGGGTGCCGTGGCTGTCCCCTAGGTGTCCCTGGGGGGGCCCTGGGTGTCCCTGGGGTGCCCTGGCTGTCCCCAATGTGTCCCTGTGGGTGCCCAGAGTGTCCCTGGGAGTGCCCTGCCTGTCCCCTAGGTGTCCCTTGGGGTGCCTTGGGTGTCCCTGGGGTGCCCTGGCTGTCCCCTTGGTGTCCCTGGGGGTGCCCTGTGGGTCCCTGGGGTGCCCTTTCTGTGCCCTCGGTGTCCCTGGGTTGCCCTGCCTGTCCCCTAGGTGTCCCTGGGGGTGCCCTGGCTGTCCCCTAGGTGTCCCTGGGGGTGCCCTCGGTGTCCCTGGGGGTGCCCTGGCTGTCCCCTAGGTGTCCCTGGGGGTGCCCAGGGTGTCCCTGGGGATGCCCTGCCTGTCCCCTAGGTGTCCCTGGGGGTGCCCTGGCTGTCCCTGGGGGGGCCCTGGCTGTCCCTGGGGTGCCCTGGCTGTCCCCAAGGTGTCCCTGGGGGCGCCCTGCCTGTCCTCTCGGTGTCCCTGGGGTTCCCTGGCTGCCCCCTATGTGTCCCTGGGGGGGCCCTGGCTGTCCCCTAGGTGTCCCTGGGGGTCCCCTTGGTGTCCCTGGGGGTGCCCTGCCTGTCCCCTAGGTGTCCCTGGGGGTGCCCTGGGTGTCCCTGGGGTGCCCTGGCTGTCCCCTAGGTGTCCCTGGGGGTGCCCTGGATGTCCCTGGGGGTGCCGTGGCTGTCCCTTGGGCTGCCCTGGCTGTCCCCTAAGTGTCCCTGGGGGTGCCCTAGGTGTCCCTGGGGGTGCACAGGGTGTCACTGGGGTCCCCTGGCCGTCCCGTACGTGTCCCTGGGGTGCCCTGGCTGTCCCCTAGGTGTCCCTGGGAGTGCCCTGGCTGTCCCCTAGGTGTCCCTGGGGGTGCCCTGCGTGTCCCTAGGGTGCCCTGGCTGTCCCCAAGGTGTCCCTGGGGGTGCCCTGGCTGTCCCTGGGGTGCCCTGGCTGTCCCCTAGGTGTCTCTGGGGGTCCCCTTGGTGTCCCTGGGGGTGCCCTGGCCGTCCCCTAGGTGTCCCTGGGGGTGCCCTGGGTGTCCCTGGGCTGCCCTGGCTGTCCCCTAGGTGTCCCTGGGGGTGCCCTATGTGTCCCTGGGGGTGCCCTGGGTGTCCCTGGGGTGCCCTGGCTGTCCCCTAGGTGTCCCTGGGGGGGCCCTGGCTGTCCCCTAGGTATCCCTGGGGATGCCCTGTGGGTCCCTGGGGTGCCCTGGAGGTGCCCTGGTGTCCCTGGGGCTGCCCTGGCTGTCCCCTATGTGTCCCTGGGGGTGCCCTGGCTGTCCCTGGAGTGCCCTGTCTGTCCCCTAGGTGTCCCTGGGGGGGCCCTGGCTGTCCCCTAGGTGTCCCTGGGGGTACCCTGCCTGTCCCTTAGGTGTCCCTGGGGTGCCCTGGCTGTGCCCTCGGTGTCTCTGGGGGTGCCCTGGCTGTCAGTAGGGTGCCATGGCTGTCCCTAGGGTGCCCTGGCTGTCCCCTCGCTGTCCCTGGGGTACCCTGGGTGTCCCTGGGCTGCCCTGGGGTGCCCTGGCTGTCCCCTAGGTGTCCCTGGGGGTGCCCTGGATGTCCCTGGGGGGGCCCTGGCTGTCCCTGGATGTGCCCTGGCTGTCCCCTAGGTGGCCCTGGGGGTGCCCTGGCTGTCCCCTAGGTGTCCCTGGGGGTGCCCTGGCTGTCCCTGGGGGAGCCCTGGCTGTCCCCTAGGTGTCACTGGGGGTGCCCTGCCTGTCCCCTAGGTGTCCCTGGAGGTGCCCTGCCTGTCCCCTAGGTGTCCCTGGCTGTCCCCTAGGCGGCCCTGGGGGTGCCCTCGCTGTCCCTGGGGTGCCCTGGCTGTCCCCTAGGTGTCCCTGGGGGTGCCTTAGGTGTCCCTGGGGGTGCCTTAGGTGTCCCTGGGGATGCCCTGGGTGTCCCTGGAGTGCCCGTGCTGTCCCCTAAATGTCCCTGGGGGTACCCTGGCTGTCCCCTAGGTGTCCCTGGGGGTGCCCTGCCTGTCCCCTAGGTGTCCCTGGGGTGCCCTGGCTGTCTTTAGGGTGCCCTGGCTGTCCCCTAGGCGTCCCTGGGGGTGCCCTGCGTGTCCCTGGGGTGCCCTGCCTGTCCCCTAGGTGTCCCTGGGGGGGCCCTGGCTGTCCCTGGGGGTGCCCTGGCTGTCCCCTAGGTGGCCCTGGGGGTGCCCTGGCTGTTCCCTAGGTGTCCCTGGGGGTGCCCTGGCTGTCCCTGGGGGAGCCCTGGCTGTCCCCTAGGTGTCACTGGGGGTGCCCTGGCTTTCCCCTCGGTGTCCCTGGAGGTGCCCTGCCTGTCCCCTAGGTGTCCCTGGGGGTGCCCTGCCTGTCCCCTAGGTGTCCCTGGGGGTGCCCTCGCTGTCCCTGGGGTGCCCTGGCTGTCCCCTAGGCGGCCCTGGGGGTGCCCTCGCTGTCCCTGGGGTGCCCTGGCTGTCCCCTAGGTGTCCCTGGGGATGCCCTGGGTGTCCCTGGAGTGCCCGTGCAGTCCCCTAAATGTCCCTGGCGGTACCCTGGCTGTCCCCAAGGTGTCCCTGTGGGTGCCCAGAGTGTCCCTGGGAGTGCCCTGCCTGTCCACTAGGTGTCCCTTGGGGTGCCTTGGGTGTCCCTGGGGTGCCCTGGCTGTCCCCTTGGTGTCCCTGGGGGTGCCCTGTGGGTCCCTGGGGTGCCCTTTCTGTGCCCTCGGTGTCCCTGGGTTGCCCTGCCTGTCCCCTAGGTGTCCCTGGGGGTGCCCTCGGTGTCCCTGGGGGTGTATGGCTGTCCCCTAGGTGTCCCTGGGGGTGCCCTGGCTGTCCCCTAGGTGTCCCTGGGCGTGCCCTGGGTGTGCCTGGGGTGCCCTGGCTGTCCCCTAGGTGTCCCTGGGGGTGCCCAGGGTGTCCCTGGGGATGCCCTGGCTGTCCCCTAGGTGTCCCTGGGGGTGCCCTGGGTGTCCCTGGGGGGGCCCTGGCTGTCCCTGGGGTGCCCTGGCTGTCCCCAAGGTGTCCCTGGGGGCGCCCTGCCTGTCCTCTCGGTGTCCCTGGGGGTGCCCTGGCTGTGCCCTGGGTGTCCCTGGGCGTGCACTGGGTGTCCCTGGGGTTCCCTGGCTGTCCCCTATGTGTCCCTGGGGGGGCCCTGGCTGTCCCCGAGGTGTCCTTGGGGGTGCCCTGGGTGTCCCTTGGGGGGCCCTGGCTGTCCCCTAGGTGTCCCTGGGGGTGCCCTGGCTGTCCCTGGGGTGCCCTGGCTGTCCCCTAGGTGTCTCTGGGGGTGCCCTGGCTGTCCCCTAGGTGTCCCTGGGGGGGCCCTGGCTGTCCCCTAGGTGTCCCTGGGGGTGCCCTGGCTGTCCCTGGGGTGCCCTGGCTGTCCCCTAGGTGTCCCTGGAGGTGCCCTGGCTGTCCCTGGGGTGCCCTGGCTGTCCCCTAGATGTCCCTGGAGGTCGCCTAGGTGTCCCTGGGGGTTCCCTGGCTGTCCCTGGGGTACCCTGGCTGTCCCCTAGGTGTCCCTGGGGGTGCCCTGGCTGTCCCCTAGGTGTCCCTGGGGGTGCCCTGGGTGTCCCTGGGGTGCCCTGGCTGTCCCCTAGGTGTCCCTGGGGGTGCCCTGGCTTTCCCTGGGGTGTCTTGGCTGTCCCCTAGGTGTCTCTGGGGGTCCCCTTGGTGTCCCTGGGGGTGCCCTGGCCGTCCCCTAGGTGTCCCTGGGGGTGCCCTGGGTGTCCCTGGGCTGCCCTGGCTGTCCCCTAGGTGTCCCTGGGGGTGCCCTATGTGTCCCTGGGGGTGCCCTGGGTGTCCCTGGGGTGCCCTGGCTGTCCCCTAGGTGTCCCTGGGGGTGCCCTGGCTGTCCCCTAGGTGTCCCTGGGGGTGCCCTGGCTGTCCCTGGGGTGCCCTGGCTGTCCCCTAGGTGTCCCTGGGGGTGCCCTGGCTGTGCCCTAGGTGTCCCTGGGGGTCCCCTTGGTGTCCCTGGGGGTACCCTGCCTGTCCCCTAGGTGTCCCTGGGGGTGCCCTGGGTGTCCCTGGGCTGCCCTGGCTGTCCCCTAGGTGTCCCTGGGGGTGCCCTGGGTGTCCCTGGGGGTGCACAGGGTGTCACTGGGGTCCCCTGGCCGTCCCGTACGTGTCCCTAGGGGTGCCCTGAAGGTACCGTAGGTGTCCCTGGGGCTGCCCTGGGTGTCCCTGGGGGGGCCCTGGCTGTCCCTTGGGCTGCCCTGGCTGTCCCCTAGGTGTCCCTGGGGGTGCCCTAGGTGTCCCTGGGGGTGCACAGTGTGTCACTGGGGTCCCCTGGCCGTCCCGTACGTGTCCCTAGGGGGGCCCTGGCTGTCCCCAAGGTGTCACTGGGGGTGCCCTGGCTTTCCCCTCGGTGTCCCTGCGGGTGCCCTGCCTGTCCCCTAGGTGTCCCTGGGAGTGCCCTGCCTGTCCCCTAGGTGTCCCTGGAGGTGCCCTCGCTGTCCCTGGGGTGCCCTGGCTTTCCCCTAGGCGGCCCTGGGGGTGCCCTCGCTGTCCCTGGGGTGCCCTGGCTGTCCCCTAGGTGTCCCTGCAGATGCCCTGGGTGTCCCTGGAGTGCCCGTGCTGTCCCCTAAATGTCCCTGGGGGTACCCTGGCTGTCCCCTAGGTGTCCCTGGTGGTGCCCTGCCTGTCCCCTAGGTGTCCCTGGGGTGCCCTGGCTGTCTTTAGGGTGCCCTGGCTGTCCCCTAGGTGTCCCTGGGGGTGCCCTGCGTGTCCCTGGGGTGCCCTGCCTGTCCCCTAGGTGTCCCTGGGGGTGCCCTAGGTGTCCCTGGGGGTGCCCTGGCTGTCCCTAGGGTGCCCTGGCTGTCCCCTAGGTGTCCCTGGGGGTGCCCAGAGTGTCCCTGGGAGTGCCCTGCCTGTCCCCAACATGTCCCTCTGGGTCCTCAGAGTGTCCCTGGGAGTGCCCTGCCTGTCCCCTAGGTGTCCCTGGAGGTGCCCTGGTGTCCCTGGGGGTGCCCTGGCTGTCCCCTAGGTGTCCCTGGGGGTGCCCTGGCTCTCCCTGGAGTGCCCTGGCTGTCCCCTCGGTGTCCCTGGGGGGGCCCTGTCTGTCCCCAAGGCGTCCCTGGGGGTGCCCTGGGTGTCCCTGGGGTGCCCTGGCTGTCCCTGGGGTGCCCGGGAGGTCCCCTACGTGTCCCTGGGGTACCCTGGGTGTCCCTGGGCTGCCCTGGGGTGCCCTGGCTGTCCCGTAGGTTTCCCTGGGCTGCCCTGGCTGTCCCTAGGGTGCCCTGGCTGTGCCCTAGGTGTCCCTGGGGTGCCCTGGCTGTCCTCGAGGTGTCCCTGGGCTGCCCTGGGTGTCCGTGGCGTGCCCTGGCTGTCTCCTAGGTGTCCCTGTGGGTGCCCTCCCTGTACCTCGGGATGCCCTGGCTGTCCCCTGGGTGTCCCTGGGGGTGCCCTGGGTGTCCCTGGGGTGCCCTGGCTGTCCCCTAGGTGTCCCTGGGGGGGCCCTGGCTGTCCCCTAGGTGTCCCTGGGGGTCCCCTTGGTGTCCCTGGGGGTGCCCTGCCTGTCCCCTAGGTGTCCCTGGGGGTGCCCTGGGTGTCCCTGGGGTGCCCTGGCTGTCCCCTAGGTGTCCCTGGGGGTGCCCTGGCTATCCCTGGGGTGCCCTGGCTGTCCCCTAGGTGTCCCTGGGGGTGCCCTGGCTGTCCCCTAGGTGTCTCTGGGGGTCCCGTTGATGTCCCTGGGGGTGCCCTGGCTGTCCCCTAGGTGTCCCTGGGGGTGCCCTGGCTGTCCCTGGGCTGCCCTGGCTGTCCCCTAGGTCTCCCTGGGGGTGCCCTATGTGTCCCGGTGGGTGCCCTGGGTGTCCCTGGGGTGCCCTGGCTGTCCCCTAGGTGTCCCTGGGGGTGCCCTGGCTGTCCCTGGGGTGCCCTGGCTGTCCCCTAGGTGTCCCTGGGGGTGCCCTGGCTGTCCCCTAGGTGTCTCTGGGGGTCCCCTTGGTGTCCCTGGGGGTGGCCTCTGTGTCCCTGTGGGCACCCTGGGGGTCCCTGGGGTGCCCTGGAGGTGCCCTGGTGTCCCTGGGGCTGCCCTGCCTGTCCCCTAGGTGTCCCTGGGGGTGCCCTGGCTTTCCCTGGAGTGCCCTGGCTGTCCCCTCGGTGTCCCTGGGGGTGCCCTGGCTGTCCCTAGGGTTCCCTGGCTGTCCCCTAAGTGCCCCTGGGGGTGCCCTGGGTGTCCCTAGGAGGTCCCTGGCTGTCCCCGAGGGGTCTCTGGGGGTGCCCTGGCTGTCCCGTCAGTGTCCCTGGGGGTGCCCTGCCTGTCCCCTAGGTGTTCCTGGGGTGCCCTGGCTGTCCCCTAGGCGGCCCTGGGGGTGCCCTCGCTGTCCCTGGGGTGCCCTGGCTGTCCCCTAGGTGTCCCTGGAGGTGCCCTGGGTGTCCCTGGGGGTGCCGTGGCAGTCCCCTAGGTGTCCCTGGGGATGCCCTGGGTGTCCCTGGAGTGCCCGTGCTGTCCCCTAAATGTCCCTGGGGGTACCCTGGCTGTCCCCTAGGTGTCCCTGGGGGTGCCCTGCCTGTCCCCTTGGTGTCCCTGGGGTGCCCTGGCTGTCTTTATGGTGCCCTGGCTGTCCCCTAGGTGTCCCTGGGGGTGCCCTGCGTGTCCCTGGGGTGCCCTGCCTGTCCCCTAGGTGTCCCTGGGGGTGCCCTAGGTGTCCCTGGGGGTGCCCTGGCTGTCCCTAGGGTGCCCTGGCTGTCCCCTAGGTGTCCCTGGGGGCGCCCTGGGTGTCCCTGGGGTGCCCTGGCTGTCCCCAAGGTGTCCCTGTGGGTGCCCAGAGTGTCCCTGGGAGTGCCCTGCTTGTCCCCAAGGTGTCCCTGTGGGTCCCCAGAGTGTCCCATTGGAGTGCCCTGCCTGTCCCCTAGGTGTCCCTGGGGGTGCCCTGGGTGTCCCTGGGGTGCCCTGGCTGTCCCCTTGGTGTCCCTGGGGGTGCCCTGTGGGTCCCTGGCGTGCCCTGGAGGTGCCCTGGTGTCCCTGGGGGTGCCCTGGCTGTCCCCTAGGTGTCCCTGGGGGTGCCCTGGCTGTCCCTGGAGTGCCCTGGCTGTCCCCTCGGTGTCCCTGGGGGGGCCCTGGCTGTCCCCTAGGTGTCCCTGAGGGTGCCCTGGGTGTCCCTGGGGTGCCCTGGCTGTCCCTGGGGTGCCCGGGAGGTCCCCTACGTGTCCCTGGGGTACCCTGGGTGTCCCTGGGCTGCCCTGGCTGTACCTAGGGTGCCCTGGCTGTGCCCTAGGTGTCCCTGGGGTGCCCTGGCTGTCCCTGGGGTGCCCTGGCTGTCCCCTAGGTGTCCCTGGGGGTGCCCTGGCTGTCCCTGGGGTGCCCTGGCTGTCCCCTAGGGTTCCCTGGGGGTGCCCTGGCTGTCCCCTAGGTGTCTCTGGGGGTCCCCTTGCTGTCCCTGGGGGTGCCCTGGCTGTCCCCTAGGTGTCCCTGGGGGTGCCCTGGATGTCCCTGGGGGGGCCCTGGCTTTCCCTGGGGGTGCCCTGGCTGTCCCCTAGGTGTCCCTGGGGGTGCCCTGGCTGTCCCTGGGGGAGGCCTGGCTGTCCCCTAGGTGTCACTGGGGGTGCCCTGGCTTTCCCCTCGGTGTCCCTGGGGTTGCCCTGCCTGTCCCCTAGGTGTCCCTGGGGGTGCCCTGCCAATCCCCTAGGCGGCCCTGGGGGTGCCCTCGCTGTCCCTGGGGTGCCCTGGCTGTCCCCTAGGTGTCCCTGGGGATGCCCTGGGTGTCCCTGGAGTGACCGTGCTGTCCCCTAAATGTCTCTGGGGGTACCCTGGCTGTCCCCTAGGTGTCCCTGGGGGTGCCCTGCCTGTCCCCTAGGTGTCCCTGGGGTGCCCTGGCTGTCTTTAGGGTGCCCTGGCTGTCCCCTAGGTGTCCCTGGGGGTGCCCTGCGTGTCCCTGGGGTGCCCTGCCTGTCCCCTAGGTGTCCCTGGGGGTTCCCTAGGTGTCCCTTGGGGTGCCCTGGCTGTCCCTAGGGTGCCCTGGCTGTCCCCTAGGTGTCCCTGGGGGTGCCCTGGGTGTCCCTGGGGTGTCCTGGCTGTCCCCAAGGTGTCCCTGAGGGTGCCCAGAGTGTCCCTGGGAGTGCCCTGCCTGTCCCCTAGGTGTCCCTGGGGGTGCCCTAGGTGTCCCTGGGGGTGCCCTTGCTGTCCCTAGGGTGCCCTGGCTGTCCCCTAGGTGTCCCTGGGGGTGCCCTGGGTGTCCCTGGGGTGCCCTGGCTGTCCCCAAGGTGTCCCTGTGGGTGCCCAGAGTGTCCCTGGGAGTGCCCTGCCTGTCCCCTAGGTGTCCCTTGGGATGCCTTGGGTGTCCCTGGGGTGCCCTGGCTGTCCCCTTGGTGTCCCTGGGGGTGCCCTGTGGTCCCTGGGGTGCCCTTTCTGTGCCCTCGGTGTCCCTGGGGTGCCTTGCCTGTCCCCTAGGTGTCCCTGGGGGTGCCCTGGCTGTCCCCTAGGTGTCCCTGGGGGTGCCCTCGGTGTCCCTGGGGGTGCCCTGGCTGTCCCCTAGGTGTCCCTGGGCGTGCCCTGGGTGTGCCTGGGGTGCCCTGGCTGTCCCCTAGGTGTCCCTGGGGGTGCCCAGGGTGTCCCTGGGGATGCCCTGGCTGTCCCCTAGGTGTCCCTGGGGGTGCCCTGGGTGTCCCTGGGGG
>NW_027094555.1:0-77826 GCF_029207755.1 Chamaea fasciata
GTTTCCAGGGGTAAGTAAAGTCAGCTGCCCAGGTGCCTGATGTCAGTTTGTAGGAGGCCTTTGGCCCTGCATAGGAAGCCAGGCTTCCTGCTTGTGGCAGCTTGCATCTGGAAGAAATCCTGTTCTGTTCGGGATTGTAGGTGGCCAAGGCTGGTGCCCGGCAGAGGTAGTTGGGCACAAATGATGGCCTGTTTCCAGGGGTAAGTAAAGTCAGCTCCCCAGGTGCCTGATGTCAGTTTGTAGGAGGCCTTTGGCCCTCCATGGGAAGCCAGGCTTCCAGTTTGTGGCAGCTTGCATCTGGAAGAAATCCTGTTCCGTTCGGGATTGTAGGTGGCCGAGGCCTGGTGCCCGACAGAGGGAGTTGGGCACAAAGGATGGCCTGTTTCCAGGGGTAAGTAAAGTCAGCTGCCCAGGTGCCTGATGTCAGTTTGTAGGAGGCCTTTGGCCTCCAAGTGAAGCCACGTTTCCAGTTTGTGGCAGCTTGCATCTGGAAGAACTCCTGTTCCGTTCGGGATTGTAGTGGCCGAAGCTGGGGGACCGGCAGAGGGAGTTGGGCACAAAGGATGGCCTGTTTCCAGAGGTAAGGAAAGTCAGCTGCCCAGGTGCCTGATGTCAGTTTGTAGGAGGCCTTTGGCCCTCCAAGGGAAGCTAGTCTTTATGTTCAAGGCAGCTTGCATCGGGAAGAAATCCTGTTCCGTTCGGGATTGTAGGTGGACGGAGCTGGGTGCCCAGCTGACGGAGTTGGGCACAAGGATGGCCTGATTCCAGGGGTAAGTAAAGTCAGCTGCCCAGGTGCCTGATGTCAGTTTGTAGGAGGCCTTTGGCCCTCCAAGGGAAGCAAGTCTTCCTGTTCAAGGCAGCTTGCATCTGGAAGAAATCCTGTTCCGTTCGGGATTGTAGGTGGCCGGAGCTGGGTGCCCGGATGAGGGAGTTGGTCACAAAGGATGGGCTGTTTCCAGGGGTAAGTAAAGTCAGCTGCCCAGGTGCCTGATGTCAGTTTGCAGGTGGCTATTGTTCCTCCATGGAAAGCCAGGCTTCCAGCTTGTGGCAGCTTGCATCTGGAAGAAATGCTGTTCCGTTCGGGATTGTAGGTGGCCGAGGCCAGGTGCCCGGCAGAGGGAGTTGGGCACAAACGATGTCCTGTTTAGAGGGATAAATAAAGTCAGCTGCCCACGTGCCTGATGTCAGTTTGTAGAAGGCCTTTGGCCCTCCATGGGAAGCCAGGCTTCCTGCTTGTGGCAGCTTGCATCTGGAAGAAATCCTGTTCCGTTCGGGATTGTAGGTGGCCGGAGCTGGGTGCCCGGATGAGGGAGTTGGGCACAAAGGATGGCCTGTTTCCAGGGGTAAGTAAAGTCAGCTGCCCAGGTGCCTGATGTCAGTTTGTAGGAGGCCTTTGGCCCTCCAAGGGAAGCTTGTCTTCCACTTTGTGGCAGCTTGCATCGGGAAGTAGTCCTGATCTGTTCGGGATTGCAGGTGGCCGAGGCCTGGTGCCCGGCAGAGGGAGTTGGGCACAAAGGATGGCCTGTATCCAGGGGTAAGTAAAGTCAGCTGCCCAGGTGCCTGATGTCAGTTTGTAGGAGGCCTTTGGTCCTCCATGGGAAACCAGTCTTTCAGCTTGTGGCAGCTTGCATCTGGAAGAAATCCTGTTCCGTTCGGGATTGTAGTTGGCCGAGGCCAGGTGCCGGGAAGAGGGAGTTGGGCACAAATGATGGCCTGTTTCCAGGGGTAAGTAAAGTCAGCTGCCCAGGTGCCTGATGTCAGTTTGTAGGCGGCCTTTGGCCCTCCAAGTGAAGCCACGTTTCCTGCTTGTGGCAGCTTGCATCTGGAAGAACTCCGGTTCCGTTCGGGATTGTAGGTGGCCGAGGCCAAATGCCCGGCAGAGGGAGTTGGGCACAAATGATGGCCATTTTTCCAGGGATAAGTAAAGTCAGCTGCCCAGGTGCCTGATGTCAGTTTGTAGGAGGCCTTTGGCCCTCCAAGTGAAGCCAGGCTTCCTGCTTGTGGCAGCTTGCATCTGGAAGAAATCCTGTTCCGTTCGGGATTGTAGGTGGCCAAGGCCTGGGGCCCGGCAGAGGGAGTTGGGCACAAAGGATGGCCTGTTTCCAGGGGTAAGTAAAGTCAGCTGCCCAGGTGCCTGATGTCAGTTTGTAGGAGGCCTTTGGCCCTCCAAGGAAAGCTAGTCTTTATGTTCAAGGCAGCTTGCATCGGGAAGAAATCCTGTTCCGTTCGGGATTGTAGGTGGCCGGAGCTGGGTGCCCAGCTGAGGGAGTTGGGCACAAAGGATGGGCTGTTTCCAGGGGTAAGTAAAGTCAGCTGCCCAGGTGCCTGATGTCAGTTTGTAGGAGGCCTTTGGTCCTCCACGGGAAACCAGTCTTCCAGCTTGTGGCA
This sequence comes from Chamaea fasciata, assembly GCF_029207755.1. Lineage (NCBI taxonomy): Eukaryota > Metazoa > Chordata > Aves > Passeriformes > Sylviidae > Chamaea > Chamaea fasciata. The sequence continues at coordinate 2,389 of NW_027094555.1, forward strand.
GCTTGCATCTGGAAGAAATCCTGTTCCGTTCGGGATTGTAGGTGGCCGAGGCCGGGTGCCCGGCAGAGGGAGTTGGGCACAAACGATGTCCTGTTTAGAGCGATAAGTAAAGTCAGCTGCCCAGGTGCCTGATGTCAGTTTCTAGGAGGCCTTTTGGCCCTCCATGGGAAGCCAGGCTTCCTGCTTGTAGCAGCTTGCATCTGGAAGAATCCTGTTTTGTTCGGGATTGTAGGAGTCCGGAGCTGGGTGCCCGGCTGAGGGAGTTGGACACAAAGGATGGCCTGTTTCCAGGGGTAAGTAAAGTCAGCTGCCCAGGTGCCTGATGTCAGTTTGTAGGAGGCCTTTGGCCCTGCATAGGAAGCCAGGCTTCCTGCTTGTGGCAGCTTGCATCTGGAAGAAATCCTGTTCCGTTCGGGATTGTAGGTGGCCAAGGCCTGGTGCCCGGCAGAGGGAGTTGGGCACAAATGATGGCCTGTTTCCAGGGGTAAGTAAAGTCAGCACCCCAGGTGCCTGATGTCAGTTTGTAGGAGGCCTTTGGCCCTCCAATGGGAAGCCAGGCTTCCAGTTTGTGGCAGCTTGCATCTGGAAGAAATCCTGTTCCGTTCGGGATTGTAGGTGGCCGAGGCCTGGTGCCCGACAGAGGGAGTTGGGCACAAAGGATGGCCTGTTTCCAGGGGTAAGTAAAGTCAGCTGCCCAGGTGCCTGATGTCAGTTTGTAGGAGGCCTTTGGCCCTCCAAGTGAAGCCACGTTTCCAGTTTGTGGCAGCTTGCATCTGGAAGAACTCCTGTTCCGTTCGGGATTGTAGGTGGCCGAAGCTGGGGGACCGGCAGAGGGAGTTGGGCACAAAGGATGGCCTGTTTTCCAGAGGTAAGGAAAGTCAGCTGCCCAGGTGCCTGATGTCAGTTGGTAGGAGGCCTTTGGCCCTCCAAGGGAAGCTAGTCTTTATGTTCAAGGCAGCTTGCATCGGGAAGAAATCCTGTTCCGTTCGGGATTGTAGGTGGACGGAGCTGGGTGCCCAGCTGACGGAGTTGGGCACAAAGGATGGCCTGATTCCAGGGCTAAGTAAAGTCAGCTGCCCAGGTGCCTGATGTCAGTTTGTAGGAGGCCTTTGGCCCTCCAAGGGAAGCAAGTCTTCCTGTTCAAGGCAGCTTGCATCTGGAAGAAATCCTGTTCCGTTCGGGATTGTAGGTGGCCGGAGCTGGGTGCTTGGATGAGGGAGTTGGTCACAAAGGATGGGCTGTTTCCAGGGGTAAGTAAAGTCAGCTGCCCAGGTGCCTGATGTCAGTTTGCAGGTGGCTATTGTTCCTCCATGGAAAGCCAGGCTTCCAGCTTGTGGCAGCTTGCATCGGGAAGAAAAGCTGTTCCGTTCGGGATTGTAGGTGGCCGAGGCCAGGTGCCCGGCAGAGGGAGTTGGGCACAAACGATGTCCTGTTTAGAGGGATAAGTAAAGTCAGCTGCCCACGTGCCTGATGTCAGTTTGTAGAAGGCCTTTGGCCCTCCATGGGAAGCCAGGCTTCCTGCTTGTGGCAGCTTGCATCTGGAAGAAATCCTGTTCCGTTCGGGATTGTAGGTGGCCGGAGCTGGGTGCCCGGATGAGGGAGTTGGGCACAAAGGATGGCCTGTTTCCAGGGGTAAGTAAAGTCAGCTGCCCAGGTGCCTGATGTCAGTTTGTAGGAGGCCTTTGGCCCTCCAAGGGAAGCTTGTCTTCCACTTTGTGGCAGCTTGCATCGGGAAGTAGTCCTGATCTGTTCGGGATTGCAGGTGCCGAGGCCTGGTGCCCGGCAGAGGGAGTTGGGCACAAGGATGGCCTGTATCCAGGGGTAAGTAAAGTCAGCTGCCCAGGTGCCTGATGTCAGTTTGTAGGAGGCCTTTGGTCCTCCATGGGAAACCAGTCTTTCAGCTTGTGGCAGCTTGCATCTGGAAGAAATCCTGTTCCGTTCGGGATTGTAGTTGGCCGAGGCCAGGTGCCGGGAAGAGGGAGTTGGGCACAAATGATGGCCTGTTTCCAGGGGTAAGTAAAGTCAGCTGCCCAGGTGCCTGATGTCAGTTTGTAGGCGGCCTTTGGCCCTCCAAGTGAAGCCACGTTTCCTGCTTGTGGCAGCTTGCATCTGGAAGAACTCCGGTTCCGTTCGGGATTGTAGGTGGCCGAGGCCAAATGCCCGGCAGAGGGAGTTGGCACAAATGATGGCCTGTTTCCAGGGATAAGTAAAGTCAGCTGCCCAGGTGCCTGATGTCAGTTTGTAGGAGGCCTTTGGCCCTCCAAGTGAAGCCAGGCTTCCTGCTTGTGGCAGCTTGCATCTGGAAGAAATCCTGTTCCGTTCGGGATTGTAGGTGGCCAAGGCCTGGGGCCCGGCAGAGGGAGTTGGGCACAAAGGATGGCCTGTTTCCAGGGGTAAGTAAAGTCAGCTGCCAGGTGCCTGATGTCAGTTTGTAGGAGGCCTTTGGCCCTCCAAGGAAAGCTAGTCTTTATGTTCAAAGCAGCTTGCATCGGAAAGAAATCCTGTTCCGTTCGGGATTGTACGTGGCCGGAGCTGGGTGCCCAGCTGAGGGAGTTGGGCACAAAGGATGGGCTGTTTCCAGGGGTAAGTAAAGTCAGCTGCCCAGGTGCCTGATGTCAGTTTGTAGGAGGCCTTTGGTCCTCCACGGGAAACCAGTCTTCCAGCTTGTGGCAGCTTGCATCTGGAAGAAATCCTGTTCCGTTCGGGATTGTAGGTGGCCGAGGCCGGGTGCCCGGCAGAGGGAGTTGGGCACAAATGATGGCCTGTTTCCAGGGGTAAGTAAAGTCAGCTCCCCAGGTGCCTGATGTCAGTTTGTAGGAGGCCTTTGGCCCTCCATGGGAAGCCAGGCTTCCAGTTTGTGGCAGCTTGCATCTGGAAGAAATCCTGTTCCATTCGGGATTGTAGGTGGCCGAGGCCACGTGCCCAGCAGAGGGAGTTGGGCACAAATGATGGCCTGTTTCATGAGGAAAGAAAAGTCAGCTGCCCAGGTGCCTGATGTCAGTTTGTAGGAGGCCTTTGGTCCTCCATGGAAAGCCACGCTTCCAGCTTGTGGCTGCATGCATCTGGAAGAAATCCTGTTCCGTTCGGGATTGTAGGTGGCCGAGGCCTGGTGCCCGACAGAGGGAGTTGGGCACAAAGGATGGCCTGTTTCCAGGGTAAGTAAAGTCAGCTGCCCAGGTGCCTGATGTCAGTTTGTAGGAGGCCTTTGGCCCTCCAAGTGAAGCCACGTTTCCAGTTTGTGGCAGCTTGCATCTGGAAGAAATCCTGTTCCGTTCGGGATTGTAGGTGGCCGAAGCTGGGGGACCGGCAGAGGGAGTTGGGCACAAAGGATGGCCTGTTTCCAGAGGTAAGGAAAGTCAGCTGCCCAGGTGCCTGATGTCAGTTTGTAGGAGGCCTTTGGCCCTCCAAGGGAAGCTAGTCTTTATGTTCAAGGCAGCTTGCATCGGGAAGAAATCCTGTTCCGTTCGGGATTGTAGGTGGCAGAGGCCAGGTGCCCGGCAGAGGGAGTTGGGCACAAAGGATGGGCTGTTTCCAGGGGTAAGTAAAGTCAGCTGCCCAGGTGCCTGATGTCAGTTTGTAGGAGGCCTTTGGTCCTCCATGGGAAACCAGTCTTTCAGCTTGTGGCAGCTTGCATCTGGAAGAAATCCTGTTCCGTTCGGGATTGTAGGTGGCAGAGGCCAGGTGCCCGGCAGAGGGAGTTGGGCACAAAGGATGGCCTGTTTCCAGGGGTAAGTAAAGTCAGCTGCCCAGGTGCCTGATGTCAGTTTGTAGGCGGCCTTTGGCCCTCCAAGAGAAGCCACGTTTCCAGCTTGTGGCAGCTTGCATCTGGAAGACTCCGGTTCCGTTCGGGATTGTAGGTGGCCGAGGCCAAATGCCCGGCAGAGGGAGTTGGGCACAAAGGATGGCCTGTTTCCAGGGGTAAGTAAAGTCAGCTGCCCAGGTGCCTGATGTCAGTTTGTAGGAGCCCTTTGGCCCTCCATAGGAAGCCAGGCTTCCTGCTTGTGGCAGCTTGCATCTGGAAGAAATCCTGTTCCGTTCGGGATTGTAGGTGGCCAAGGCCTGGTGCCCGGCAGAGGGAGTTGGGCACAAAGGATGGCCTGTTTCCAGGGGTAAGTAAAGTCAGCTGCCCAGGTGCCTGATGTCAGTTTGTAGGAGGCCTTTGGCCCTCCAAGGAAAGCTAGTCTTTATGTTCAAGGCAGCTTGCATCGGGAAGAAATCCTGTTCCGTTCGGGATTGTAGGTGGCCGGAGCTGGGTGCCCAGCTGAGGGAGTTGGGCACAAAGGATGGCCTGATTCCAGGGGTAAGTAAAGTCAGCTGCCCAGGGGCCTGATGTCAGTTTGTAGGAGGCCTTTGGCCCTCCAAGGGAAGCTAGTCTTCCAGCTTGTGGCAGCTTGCATCTGGAAGAAATGCTGTTCCGTTCGGGATTGTAGGTGGCCGAGGCCAGGTGCCCGGCAGAGGGAGTTGGGCACAAACGATGTCCTGTTTTGAGGGATAAGTAAAGTCAGCTGCCCACGTGCCTGATGTCAGTTTGTAGAAGGCCTTTGGCCCTCCATGGGAAGCCAGGCTTCCTGCTTGTGGCAGCTTGCATCTGGAAGAAATCCTGTTCCGTTCGGGATTGTAGGTGGCCGGAGCTGGGTGCCCGGATGAAGGAGTTGGGCACAAAGGATGGCCTGTTTCCAGGGGTAAGTAAAGTCAGCTGCCCAGGTGTTTGATGTCAGTTTGTAGGAGGCCTTTGGCCCTCCATGGGAAGCTTGTCTTCCACTTTGTGGCAGCTTGCATCGGGAAGTAGTCCTGATCTGTTCGGGATTACAGGTGGCCGAGGCCTGGTGCCCAGCAGAGGGAGTTGGGCACAAAGGATGGCCTGTATACAGGGGTAAGTAAAGTCAGCTGCCCAGGTGCCTGATGTCAGTTTGTAGGAGGCCTTTGGTCCTCCATGGGAAACCAGTCTTTCAGCTTGTGGCAGCTTGCATCTGGAAGAAATCCTGTTCCGTTCGGGATTGTAGTTGGACGAGGCCAGGTGCCGGGAAGAGGGAGTTGGGCACAAAGGATGGCCTGTTTCCAGGGGTAAGTAAAGTCAGCTGCCCAGGTGCCTGATGTCAGTTTGTAGGCGGCCTTTGGCCCTCCAAGTGAAGCCACGTTTCCTGCTTGTGGCAGCTTGCATCTCGAAGAACTCCGGTTCCGTTCGGGATTGTAGGTGGCCGAGGCCAAATGCCCGGCAGAGGGAGTTGGGCACAAATGATGGCCTGTTTCCAGGGATAAGTAAAGTCAGCTGCCCAGGTGCCTGATGTCAGTTTGTAGGAGGCCTTTGGCCCTCCAAGTGAAGCCAGGCTTCCTGCTTGTGGCAGCTTGCATCTGGAAGAAATCCTGTTCCGTTCGGGATTGTAGGTGGCCAAGGCCTGGGGCCCGGCAGAGGGAGTTGGGCACAAAGGATGGCCTGTTTCCAGGGGTAAGTAAAGTCAGCTGCCCAGGTGCCTGATGTCAGTTTGTAGGAGGCCTTTGGCCCTCCAAGGAAAGCTAGTCTTTATGTTCAAGGCAGCTTGCATCGGGAAGAAATCCTGTTCCGTTCGGGATTGTAGGTGGCCGGAGCTGAGTGCCCAGCTGAGGGAGTTGGGCACAAAGGATGGGCTGTTTCCAGGGGTAAGTAAAGTCAGCTGCCCAGGTGGCCTGATGTCAGTTTGTAGGAGGCCTTTGGTCCTCCACGGGAAACCAGTCTTCCAGCTTGTGGCAGCTTGCATCTGGAAGAAATCCTGTTCCGTTCGGGATTGTAGGTGGCCGAGGCCAGGTGCCCGGCAGAGGGAGTTGGGCACAAAGGATGGCCTGTTTCCAGGGGTAAGTAAAGTCAGCTGCCCACGTGCCTGATGTCAGTTTGTAAGAGGCCTTTGGCCCTCCAAGTGAAGCCACGTTTCCAGCTTGTGGCAGCTTGCATCTGGAAGAACTCCGGTTCCGTTCGGGATTGTAGGTGGCCGAGGCTAGGTGCCCGGCAGAGGGAGTTGGGCACAAAGGATGTCCTTTTTCCAGGGATAAGTAAAGTCAGCTGCCCAGGTGCTTGATGTCAGTTTGTAGGAGGCCTTTGGCCCTCCAAGGGAAGCTCGTCTTCCTGTTTAAGGCAGCTTGCATCTGGAAGAAATCCTGTTCCGTTCGGGATTGTAGGTGGCCGGAGCTGGGTGCCCAGCTGAGGGAGTTGGGCACAAAGGATGGCCTGATTCCAGGGGTAAGTAAAGTCAGCTTCCCAGGTGCCTGATGTCAGTTTTTAGGAGGCCTTTGGCCCTCCATGGGAAGCCAGGCTTCCTGCTTGTGGCAGCTTGCATCTGGAAGACATCCTGTTCAGTTCGGGATTGTAGGTGGCCGGAGCTCGGTGCCCGGATGAGGGTGTTGGACACAAAGGATGGGCTGTTTCCAGGGGTAAGTAAAGTCAGCTGCCCAGGTGCCTGATGTCAGTTTGCCGGTGGCTATTGTTCCTACATGGAAAGCCAGGCTTCCAGCTTGTGGCAGCTTGCATCGGGAAGTAATCCTGATCTGTTCGGTATTGCAGGTGGCCGAGGCCTGGTGCCCGGCAGAGGGAGTTGGGCACAAAGGATGGCCTGTATCCAGGGGTAAGTAAAGTCAGCTGCCCAGGTGCCTGATATCAGTTTGTAGGAGGCCTTTGGTCCTCCATGGGAAACCAGTCTTTCAGCTTGTGGCAGCTTGCATCTGGAAGAAATCCTGTTCCGTTCGGGATTGTAGGTGGCAGAGGCCAGGTGCCCGGCAGAAAGAGTTGGGCACAAAGGATGGCCTGTTTCCAGGGGTAAGTAAAGTCAGCTGCCCAGGTGCCTGATGTCAGTTTGTAGGCGGCCTTTGGCCCTCCAAGAGAAGCCACGTTTCCAGCTTGTGGCAGCTTGCATCTGGAAGAACTCCGGTTCCGTTCGGGATTGTAGGTGGCCGAGGCCAAATGCCCGGCAGAGGGAGTTGGGCACAAAGGATGGCCTGTTTCCAGGGGTAAGTAAAGTCAGCTGCCCAGGTGCCTGATGTCAGTTTGTAGGAGCCCTTTGGCCCTCCATAGGAAGCCAGGCTTCCTGCTTGTGGCAGCTTGCATCTGGAAGAAATCCTGTTCCGTTCGGGATTGTAGGTGGCCGAGGCCTGGTGCCCGGCAGAGGGAGTTGGGCACAAAGGATGGACTCTTTCCAGGGGTAAGTAAAGTCAGCTGCCCAGGTGCCTGATGTCAGTTTGTAGGAGGCCTTTGGCCCTCCAAGGAAAGCTAGTCTTTATGTTGAAGGCAGCTTGCATCGGGAAGAAATCCTGTTCCGTTCGGGATTGTAGGTGGCCGGAGCTGGGTGCCCAGCTGAGGGAGTTGGGCACAATGGATGGCCTGATTCCGGGGGTAAGTAAAGTCAGCTGCCCAGGGGCCTGATGTCAGTTTGTAGGAGGCCTTTGGCCCTCCAAGGGAAGCTAGTCTTCCAGCTTGTGGCAGCTTGCATCTGGAAGAAATGCTGTTCCGTTCGGGATTGTAGGTGGCCGAGGCCAGGTGCCCGGCAGAGGGAGTTGGGCACAAACGATGTCCTGTTTAGAGGGATAAGTAAAGTCAGCTGCCCACGTGCCTGATGTCAGTTTGTAGAAGGCCTTTGGCCCTCCATGGGAAGCCAGGCTTCCTGCTTGTGCAGCTTGCATCTGTAAGAAATCCTGTTCCGTTCGGGATTGTAGGTGGCCGGAGCTGGGTGCCCGGATGAGGGAGTTGGGCACAAAGGATGGCCTGTTTCCAGGGGTAAGTAAAGTCAGCTGCCCAGGTGCCTGATGTCAGTTTGTAGGAGGCCTTTGGCCCTCCATGGGAAGCTTGTCTTCCACTTTGTGGCAGCTTGCATCGGGAAGTAGTCCTGATCTGTTCGGGATTACAGGTGGCCGAGGCCTGGTGCCCGGCAGAGGGAGTTGGGCACAAAGGATGGCCTGTATCCAGGGGTAAGTAAAGTCAGCTGCCCAGGTGCCTGATGTCAGTTTGTAGGCGGCCTTTGGCCCTCCAAGTGAAGCCACGTTTCCTGCTTGTGGCAGCTTGCATCTGGAAGAACTCCGGTTCCGTTCGGATTGTAGTGGCCGAGGCCAAATGCCCGGCAGAGGGAGTTGGGCACAAATGATGGCCTGTTTCCAGGGATAAGTAAAGTCAGCTGCCCAGGTGCCTGATGTCAGTTTGTAGGAGGCCTTTGGCCCTCCAAGGAAAGCTAGTCTTTATGTTCAAGGCAGCTTGCATCGGGAAGAAATCCTGTTCCGTTCGGGATTGTAGGTGGCCGGAGCTGGGTGCCCAGCTGAGGGAGTTGGGCACAAAGGATGGGCTGTTTCCAGGGGTAAGTAAAGTCAGCTGCCCAGGTGCCTGATGTCAGTTTGTAGGAGGCCTTTGGTCCTCCACGGGAAACCAGTCTTCCAGCTTGTGGCAGCTTGCATCTGGAAGAAATCCTGTTCCGTTCGGGATTGTAGGTGGCCGAGGCCAGGTGCCCGGCAGAGGGAGTTGGGCACAAAGGATGGCCTGTTTCCAGGGGTAAGTAAAGTCAGCTGCCCACGTGCCTGATGTCAGTTTGTAAGAGGCCTTTGGCCCTCCAAGTGAAGCCACGTTTCCAGCTTGTGGCAGCTTGCATCTGGAAGAACTCCGGTTCCGTTCGGGATTGTAGGTGGCCGAGGCCAGGGGCCCGGCAGAGGGAGTTGGGCACAAAGGATGTCCTTTTTCCAGGGATAAGTAAAGTCAGCTGCCCAGGTGCCTGATGTCAGTTTGTAGGAGGCCTTTGGCCCTCCAAGGGAAGCTCGTCTTCCTGTTTAAGGCAGCTTGCATCTGGAAGAAATCCTGTTGCGTTCGGGATTGTAGGTGGCCGGAGCTGGGTGCCCAGCTGAGGGAGTTGGGCACAAAGGATGGCCTGATTCCAGGGGTAAGTAAAGTCAGCTGCCCAGGTGCCTGATGTCAGTTTTTAGGAGGCCTTTGGCCCTCCATGGGAAGCCAGGCTTCCTGCTTGTGGCAGCTTGCATCTGGAAGACATCCTGTTCAGTTCGGGATTGTAGGTGGCCGGAGCTGGGTGCCCGGCTGAGGGAGTTGGACACAAAGGATGGGCTGTTTCCAGGGGTAAGTAAAGTCAGCTGCCCAGGTGCCTGATGTCAGTTTGCCGGTGGCTAATGTTCCTACATGGAAAGCCAGGCTTCCAGCTTGTGGCAGCTTGCATCGGGAAGTAATCCTGATCTGTTCGGGATTGCAGGTGGCCGAGGCCTGGTGCCCGGCAGAGGGAGTTGGGCACAAAGGATGGCCTGTATCCAGGGGTAAGTAAAGTCAGCTGCCCAGGTGCCTGGTGTCAGTTTGTAGGAGGCCTTTGGTCCTCCATGGGAAACCAGTCTTTCAGCTTGTGGCAGCTTGCATCTGGAAGAAATCCTGTTCCGTTCGGGATTGTAGGTGGCCGAGGCCAGGTGCCCGGTAGAGGGAGTTGGGCACAAGGGATGGGCTGTTTCCAGGGGTAAGTAAAGTCAGCTGCCCAGGTGCCTGATGTCAGTTTGTAGGCGGCCTTTGGCCCTCCATGGGAAGCCACGTTTCCTGCTTGTGGCAGCTTGCATCTGGAAGAACTCCGGTTCCGTTCGGGATTGTAGGTGGCCGAGGCCAAATGCCCGGCAGAGGGAGTTGGGCACAAATGATGGCCTGTTTCCAGGGATAAGTAAAGTCAGCTGCCCAGGTGCCTGATGTCAGTTTGTAGGAGGCCTTTGGCCCTCCAAGTGAAGCCAGGCTTCCTGCTTGTGGCAGCTTGCATCTGGAAGAAATCCTGTTCCGTTCGGGATTGTAGGTGGCCAAGGCCTGGGGCCCGGCAGAGGGAGTTGGGCACAAAGGATGGCCTGTTTCCAGGGGTAAGTAAAGTCAGCTGCCCAGGTGCCTGATGTCAGTTTGTAGGAGGCCTTTGGCCCTCCAAGGAAAGCTAGTCTTTATGTTCAAGGCAGCTTGCATCGGGAAGAAATCCTGTTCCGTTCGGGATTGTAGGTGGCCGGAGCTGGGTGCCCAGCTGAGGGAGTTGGGCACAAAGGATGGGCTGTTTCCAGGGGTAAGTAAAGTCAGCTGCCCAGGTGCCTGATGCCAGTTTGTAGGAGGCCTTTGGTCCTCCACGGGAAACCAGTCTTCCAGCTTGTGGCAGCTTGCATCTGGAAGAAATCCTGTTTCGTTCGGGATTGTAGGTGGCCGAGGCCAGGTGCCCGGCAGAGGGAGTTGGGCACAAAGGATGGCCTGTTTCCAGGGGTAAGTAAAGTCAGCTACCCACGTGCCTGATGTCAGTTTGTAGGAGGCCTTTGGCCCTCCAAGTGAAGCCACGTTTCCAGCTTGTGGCAGCTTGCATCTGGAAGAACTCCGGTTCCGTTCGGGATTGTAGGTGGCCGAGGCCAGGTGCCCGGCAGAGGGAGTTGGGCACAAAGGATGTCCTTTTTCCAGGGATAAGTAAAGTCAGCTGCCCAGGTGCCTGATGTCAGTTTGTAGGAGGCCTTTGGCCCTCCAAGGGAAGCTCGTCTTCCTGTTTAAGGCAGCTTGCATCTGGAAGAAATCCTGTTCCGTTCGGGATTGTAGGTGGCCGAGGCCAGGTGCCCGGCAGAGGGAGTTGGGCACAAAGGATGGACTCTTTCCAGGGGTAAGTAAAGTCAGCAGCCCAGGTGCCTGATGTCAGTTTGTAGGAGGCCTTTGGCCCTCCATGGGAAGCCAGGCTTCCTGCTTCTGGCAGCCTGCATCTGGAAGAAATCCTGTTTTGTTCGGGATTGTAGGAGTCCGGAGCTGGGTGCCCGGCTGAGGGAGTTGGACACAAAGGATGGCCTGTTTCCAGGGGTAAGTAAAGTCAGCTGCCCAGGTGCCTGATGTCAGTTTGTAGGAGGCCTTTGGCCCTGCATAGGAAGCCAGGCTTCCTGCTTGTGGCAGCTTGCATCGGGAAGAAATCCTGTTCCGTTCGGGATTGTAGGTGGCCAAGGCCTGGTGCCCGGCAGAGGGAGTTGGGCACAAATGATGGCCTGTTTCCAGGGGTAAGTAAAGTCAGCTCCCCAGGTGCCTGATGTCAGTTTGTAGGAGGCCTTTGGCCCTCCATGGGAAGCCAGGCTTCCAGTTTGTGGCAGCTTGCATCTGGAAGAAATCCTGTTCCGTTCGGGATTGTAGGTGGCCGAGGCCAGGTGCCCAGCAGAGGGAGTTGGGCACAAATGATGGCCTGTTTCATGAGGAAAGAAAAGTCAGCTGCCCAGGTGCCTGATGTCAGTTTGTAGGAGGCCTTTGGTCCTCCATGGAAAGCCACGCTTCCAGCGTGTGGCTGCATGCATCTGGAAGAAATCCTGTTCCGTTCGGGATTGTAGGTGGCCGAGGCCTGGTGCCCGACAGAGGGAGTTGGGCACAAAGGATGGGCTGTTTCCAGGGGTAAGTAAAGTCAGCTGCCCAGGTGCCTGATGACAGTTTGTAGGAGGCCTTTGGCCCTCCAAGTGAAGCCACGTTTCCAGTTTGTGGCAGCTTGCATCTGGAAGAACTCCTGTTCCGTTCGGGATTGTAGGTGGCCGAAGCTGGGGGACCGGCAGAGGGAGTTGGGCACAAAGGATGGCCTGTTTCCAGAGGTAAGGAAAGTCAGCTGCCCAGGTGCCTGATGTCAGTTTGTAGGAGGCCTTTGGCCCTCCAAGGGAAGCTAGTCTTTATGTTCAAGGCAGCTTGCATCGGGAAGAAATCCTGTTCCGTTCGGGATTGTAGGTGGACGGAGATGGGTGCCCAGCTGACGGAGTTGGGCACAAAGGATGGCCTGATTCCAGGGGTAAGTAAAGTCAGCTGCCCAGGTGCCTGATGTCAGTTTGTAGGAGGCCTTTGGCCCTCCAAGGGAAGCAAGTCTTCCTGTTCAAGGCAGCTTGCATCTGGAAGAAATCCTGTTCCGTTCGGGATTGTAGGTGGCCAAGGCCTGGTGCCCGGCAGAGGGAGTTGGGCACAAAGGATGGCCTGTTTCCACGGGTAAGTAAAGTCAGCTGCCCACGTGCCTGATGTCAGTTTGTAGGAGGCCTTTGGCCCTCCATGGGAAGCCAGGCTTCCTGCTTGTGGCAGCTTGCATCTGGAAGAAATCCTGTTCCGTTCGGGATTGTAGGAGTCCAGAGCTGGGTGCCCGGCTGAGGGAGTTGGACACAAAGGATGGGCTGTTTCCAGGGGTAAGTAAAGTCAGCTGCCCAGGTGCCTGATGTCAGTTTGTAGGAGGCCTTTGGCCCTCCATGGGAAGCCAGGTTTCCTGCTTGTGGCAGCTTGCATCTGGAAGAAATCCTGTTCCGTTCGGGATTGTAGGTGGCCAAGGCCTGGTGCCCGGCAGTGGGAGTTGGGCACAAATGATGGCCTGTTTCCTGGGGTAAGTAAAGTCAGCTGCCCAGGTGCCTGATGTCAGTTTGTAGGAGGCCTTTGGCCCTCCATGGGAAGCCAGGCTTCCAGTTTGTGGCAGCTTGCATCTGGAACAAATCCTGTTCCGTTCTGGATTGTAGGTGGCCGAGGCCAGTTGCCGGGCTGAGGGAGTTGGGCACAAAGGATGGCCTGTTTCCTGGGGTAAGTAAAGTCAGCTGCCCAGGTGCCTGATGTCAGTTTCTAGGAGGCCTTTGGCCCTCCATGGGAAGCCAGGCTTCCTGCTTGTGGCAGCTTGCATCTGGAAGAAATCCTGTTTTGTTCGGGATTGTAGGAGTCCGGAGCTGGGTGCCCGGCTGAGGGAGTTGGACACAAAGGATGGCCTGTTTCCAGGGGTAAGTAAAGTCAGCTGCCCAGGTGCCTGATGTCAGTTTGTAGGAGGCCTTTGGCCCTGCAAAAGAAGCCAGGCTTCCTGCTTGTGGCAGCTTGCATCTGGAAGAAATCCTGTTCCGTTCGGGATTGTAGGTGGCCGAGGCCAGGTGCCCGCCAGAGGGAGTTGGGCACAAAGGATGGCCTGTTTCCAGGGGTAAGTAAAGTCAGCTGCCCAGGTGCCTGATGTCAGTTTGTAGGCGGCCTTTGGCCCTCCAAGTGAAGCCACGTTTCCAGCCTGTGGCAGCTTGCATCTGGAAGAACTCTGGTTCCGTTCGGGATTGTAGGTGCCCGAGGCCAAATGCCCGGCAGAGGGAGTTGGGCACAAAGGATGGCCTGTTTCCAGGGATAAGTCAGCTGCCCAGGTGCCTGATGTCAGTTTGTAGGCGGCCATTGGCCCTCCATAGGAAGCCAGGCTTCCTGCTTGTGGCAGCTTGCATCTGGAAGAAATCCTGTTCCGTTCGGGATTGTAGGTGGCCAAGGCCTGGTGCCCGGCAGAGGGAGTTGGGCACAAAGGATGGCCTGTTTCCACGGGTAAGTAAAGTCAGCTGCCCACGTGCCTGATGTCAGTTTGTAGGAGGCCTTTGGCCCTCCATGGGAAGCCAGGCTTCCTGCTTGTGGCAGCTTGCATCTGGAAGAAATCCTGTTCCGTTCGGGATTGTAGGAGTCCAGAGCTGGGTGCCCGGCTGAGGGAGTTGGACACAAAGGATGGGCTGTTTCCAGGGGTAAGTAAAGTCAGCTGCCCAGGTGCCTGATGTCAGTTTGTAGGAGGCCTTTGGCCCTCCATGGGAAGCCAGGTTTCCTGCTTGTGGCAGCTTGCATCTGGAAGAAATCCTGTTCCGTTCGGGATTGTAGGTGGCCAAGGCCTGGTGCCCGGCAGTGGGAGTTGGGCACAAATGATGGCCTGTTTCCTGGGGTAAGTAAAGTCAGCTGCCCAGGTGCCTGATGTAAGTTTGTAGGAGGCCTTTGGCCCTCCATGGGAAGCCAGGCTTCCAGTTTGTGGCAGCTTGCATCTGGAACAAATCCTGTTCCGTTCTGGATTGTAGGTGGCCGAGGCCAGTTGCCGGGCTGAGGGAGTTGGGCACAAAGGATAGCCTGTTTCCTGGGGTAAGTAAAGTCAGCTGCCCAGGTGCCTGATGTCAGTTTCTAGGAGGCCTTTGGCCCTCCATGGGAAGCCAGGCTTCCTGCTTGTGGCAGCTTGCATCTGGAAGAAATCCTGTTTTGTTCGGGATTGTAGGAGTCCGGAGCTGGGTGCCCGGCTGAGGGAGTTGGACACAAAGGATGGCCTGTTTCCAGGGGTAAGTAAAGTCAGCTGCCCAGGTGCCTGATGTCAGTTTGTAGGAGGCCTTTGGCCCTGCATAGGAAGCCAGGCTTCCAGCTTGTGGCAGCTTGCATCTGGAAGAAATCCTGTTTCGTTCGGGATTGTAGGTGGCCGAGGCCAGGTGCCCGGCAGAGGGAGTTGGGCACAAAGGATGGCCTGTTTCCAGGGGTAAGTAAAGTCAGCTACCCACGTGCCTGATGTCAGTTTGTAGGAGGCCTTTGGCCCTCCAAGTGAAGCCACGTTTCCAGCTTGTGGCAGCTTGCATCTGGAAGAACTCCGGTTCCGTTCGGGATTGTAGGTGGCCGAGGCCAGGTGCCCGGCAGAGGGAGTTGGGCACAAAGGATGTCCTTTTTCCAGGGATAAGTAAAGTCAGCTGCCCAGGTGCCTGATGTCAGTTTGTAGGAGGCCTTTGGCCCTCCAAGGGAAGCTCGTCTTCCTGTTTAAGGCAGCTTGCATCTGGAAGAAATCCTGTTCCGTTCGGGATTGTAGGTGGCCGAGGCCAGGTGCCCGGCAGAGGGAGTTGGGCACAAAGGATGGACTCTTTCCAGGGGTAAGTAAAGTCAGCAGCCCAGGTGCCTGATGTCAGTTTGTAGGAGGCCTTTGGCCCTCCATGGGAAGCCAGGCTTCCTGCTTCTGGCAGCCTGCATCTGGAAGAAATCCTGTTTTGTTCGGGATTGTAGGAGTCCGGAGCTGGGTGCCCGGCTGAGGGAGTTGGACACAAAGGATGGCCTGTTTCCAGGGGTAAGTAAAGTCAGCTGCCCAGGTGCCTGATGTCAGTTTGTAGGAGGCCTTTGGCCCTGCATAGGAAGCCAGGCTTCCTGCTTGTGGCAGCTTGCATCTGGAAGAAATCCTGTTCCGTTCGGGATTGTAGGTGGCCAAGGCCTGGTGCCCGGCAGAGGGAGTTGGGCACAAATGATGGCCTGTTTCCAGGGGTAAGTAAAGTCAGCTCCCCAGGTGCCTGATGTCAGTTTGTAGGAGGCCTTTGGCCCTCCATGGGAAGCCAGGCTTCCAGTTTGTGGCAGCTTGCATCTGGAAGAAATCCTGTTCCGTTCGGGATTGTAGGTGGCCGAGGCCAGGTGCCCAGCAGAGGGAGTTGGGCACAAATGATGGCCTGTTTCATGAGGAAAGAAAAGTCAGCTGCCCAGGTGCCTGATGTCAGTTTGTAGGAGGCCTTTGGTCCTCCATGGAAAGCCACGCTTCCAGCGTGTGGCTGCATGCATCTGGAAGAAATCCTGTTCCGTTCGGGATTGTAGGTGGCCGAGGCCTGGTGCCCGACAGAGGGAGTTGGGCACAAAGGATGGGCTGTTTCCAGGGGTAAGTAAAGTCAGCTGCCCAGGTGCCTGATGACAGTTTGTAGGAGGCCTTTGGCCCTCCAAGTGAAGCCACGTTTCCAGTTTGTGGCAGCTTGCATCTGGAAGAACTCCTGTTCCGTTCGGGATTGTAGGTGGCCGAAGCTGGGGGACCGGCAGAGGGAGTTGGGCACAAAGGATGGCCTGTTTCCAGAGGTAAGGAAAGTCAGCTGCCCAGGTGCCTGATGTCAGTTTGTAGGAGGCCTTTGGCCCTCCAAGGGAAGCTAGTCTTTATGTTCAAGGCAGCTTGCATCGGGAAGAAATCCTGTTCCGTTCGGGATTGTAGGTGGACGGAGCTGGGTGCCCAGCTGACGGAGTTGGGCACAAAGGATGGCCTGATTCCAGGGGTAAGTAAAGTCAGCTGCCCAGGTGCCTGATGTCAGTTTGTAGGAGGCCTTTGGCCCTCCAAGGGAAGCAAGTCTTCCTGTTCAAGGCAGCTTGCATCTGGAAGAAATCCTGTTCCGTTCGGGATTGTAGGTGGCCAAGGCCTGGTGCCCGGCAGAGGGAGTTGGGCACAAAGGATGGCCTGTTTCCACGGGTAAGTAAAGTCAGCTGCCCACGTGCCTGATGTCAGTTTGTAGGAGGCCTTTGGCCCTCCATGGGAAGCCAGGCTTCCTGCTTGTGGCAGCTTGCATCTGGAAGAAATCCTGTTCCGTTCGGGATTGTAGGAGTCCAGAGCTGGGTGCCCGGCTGAGGGAGTTGGACACAAAGGATGGGCTGTTTCCAGGGGTAAGTAAAGTCAGCTGCCCAGGTGCCTGATGTCAGTTTGTAGGAGGCCTTTGGCCCTCCATGGGAAGCCAGGTTTCCTGCTTGTGGCAGCTTGCATCTGGAAGAAATCCTGTTCCGTTCGGGATTGTAGGTGGCCAAGGCCTGGTGCCCGGCAGTGGGAGTTGGGCACAAATGATGGCCTGTTTCCTGGGGTAAGTAAAGTCAGCTGCCCAGGTGCCTGATGTAAGTTTGTAGGAGGCCTTTGGCCCTCCATGGGAAGCCAGGCTTCCAGTTTGTGGCAGCTTGCATCTGGAACAAATCCTGTTCCGTTCTGGATTGTAGGTGGCCGAGGCCAGTTGCCGGGCTGAGGGAGTTGGGCACAAAGGATGGCCTGTTTCCTGGGGTAAGTAAAGTCAGCTGCCCAGGTGCCTGATGTCAGTTTGTAGGAGGCCTTTGGTCCTCCATGGAAAGCCACGCTTCCAGCGTGTGGCTGCATGCATCTGGAAGAAATCCTGTTCCGTTCGGGATTGTAGGTGGCCGAGGCCTGGTGCCCGACAGAGGGAGTTGGGCACATAGGATGGGCTGTTTCCAGGGGTAAGTAAAGTCAGCTGCCCAGGTGCCTGATGACAGTTTGTAGGAGGCCTTTGGCCCTCCAAGTGAAGCCACGTTTCCAGTTTGTGGCAGCTTGCATCTGGAAGAACTCCTGTTCCGTTCGGGATTGTAGGTGGCCGAAGCTGGGGGACCGGCAGAGGGAGTTGGGCACAAAGGATGGCCTGTTTCCAGAGGTAAGGAAAGTCAGCTGCCCAGGTGCCTGATGTCAGTTTGTAGGAGGCCTTTGGCCCTCCAAGGGAAGCTAGTCTTTATGTTCAAGGCAGCTTGCATCGGGAAGAAATCCTGTTCCGTTCGGGATTGTAGGTGGACGGAGCTGGGTGCCCAGCTGACGGAGTTGGGCACAAAGGATGGCCTGATTCCAGGGGTAAGTAAAGTCAGCTGCCCAGGTGCCTGATGTCAGTTTGTAGGAGGCCTTTGGCCCTCCAAGGGAAGCAAGTCTTCCTGTTCAAGGCAGCTTGCATCTGGAAGAAATCCTGTTCCGTTCGGGATTGTAGGTGGCCAAGGCCTGGTGCCCGGCAGAGGGAGTTGGGCACAAAGGATGGCCTGTTTCCACGGGTAAGTAAAGTCAGCTGCCCACGTGCCTGATGTCAGTTTGTAGGAGGCCTTTGGCCCTCCATGGGAAGCCAGGCTTCCTGCTTGTGGCAGCTTGCATCTGGAAGAAATCCTGTTCCGTTCGGGATTGTAGGTGGCCAAGGCCTGGTGCCCGGCAGTGGGAGTTGGGCACAAATGATGGCCTGTTTCCTGGGGTAAGTAAAGTCAGCTGCCCAGGTGCCTGATGTAAGTTTGTAGGAGGCCTTTGGCCCTCCATGGGAAGCCAGGCTTCCAGTTTGTGGCAGCTTGCATCTGGAACAAATCCTGTTCCGTTCTGGATTGTAGGTGGCCGAGGCCAGTTGCCGGGCTGAGGGAGTTGGGCACAAAGGATGGCCTGTTTCCTGGGGTAAGTAAAGTCAGCTGCCCAGGTGCCTGATGTCAGTTTCTAGGAGGCCTTTGGCCCTCCATGGGAAGCCAGGCTTCCTGCTTGTGGCAGCTTGCATCTGGAAGAAATCCTGTTTTGTTCGGGATTGTAGGAGTCCGGAGCTGGGTGCCCGGCTGAGGGAGTTGGACACAAAGGATGGCCTGTTTCCAGGGGTAAGTAAAGTCAGCTGCCCAGGTGCCTGATGTCAGTTTGTAGGAGGCCTTTGGCCCTGCATAGGAAGCCACGCTTCCAGCTTGTGGCAGCTTGCATCTGGAAGAAATCCTGTTCCGTTCGGGATTGTAGGTGGCCGAGGCCAGGTGCCCGCCAGAGGGAGTTGGGCACAAAGGATGGCCTGTTTCCAGGGGTAAGTAAAGTCAGCTGCCCAGGTGCCTGATGTCAGTTTGTAGGCGGCCTTTGGCCCTCCAAGTGAAGCCACGTTTCCAGCCTGTGGCAGCTTGCATCTGGAAGAACTCTGGTTCCGTTCGGGATTGTAGGTGCCCGAGGCCAAATGCCCGGCAGAGGGAGTTGGGCACAAAGGATGGCCTGTTTCCAGGGATAAGTCAGCTGCCCAGGTGCCTGATGTCAGTTTGTAGGCGGCCATTGGCCCTCCATAGGAAGCCAGGCTTCCTGCTTGTGGCAGCTTGCATCTGGAAGAAATCCTGTTCCGTTCGGGATTGTAGGTGGCCAAGGCCTGGTGCCCGGCAGAGGGAGTTGGGCACAAAGGATGGCCTGTTTCCACGGGTAAGTAAAGTCAGCTGCCCACGTGCCTGATGTCAGTTTGTAGGAGGCCTTTGGCCCTCCATGGGAAGCCAGGCTTCCTGCTTGTGGCAGCTTGCATCTGGAAGAAATCCTGTTCCGTTCGGGATTGTAGGAGTCCAGAGCTGGGTGCCCGGCTGAGGGAGTTGGACACAAAGGATGGGCTGTTTCCAGGGGTAAGTAAAGTCAGCTGCCCAGGTGCCTGATGTCAGTTTGTAGGAGGCCTTTGGCCCTCCATGGGAAGCCAGGTTTCCTGCTTGTGGCAGCTTGCATCTGGAAGAAATCCTGTTCCGTTCGGGATTGTAGGTGGCCAAGGCCTGGTGCCCGGCAGTGGGAGTTGGGCACAAATGATGGCCTGTTTCCTGGGGTAAGTAAAGTCAGCTGCCCAGGTGCCTGATGTAAGTTTGTAGGAGGCCTTTGGCCCTCCATGGGAAGCCAGGCTTCCAGTTTGTGGCAGCTTGCATCTGGAACAAATCCTGTTCCGTTCTGGATTGTAGGTGGCCGAGGCCAGTTGCCGGGCTGAGGGAGTTGGGCACAAAGGATGGCCTGTTTCCTGGGGTAAGTAAAGTCAGCTGCCCAGGTGCCTGATGTCAGTTTCTAGGAGGCCTTTGGCCCTCCATGGGAAGCCAGGCTTCCTGCTTGTGGCAGCTTGCATCTGGAAGAAATCCTGTTTTGTTCGGGATTGTAGGAGTCCGGAGCTGGGTGCCCGGCTGAGGGAGTTGGACACAAAGGATGGCCTGTTTCCAGGGGTAAGTAAAGTCAGCTGCCCAGGTGCCTGATGTCAGTTTGTAGGAGGCCTTTGGCCCTGCATAGGAAGCCAGGCTTCCAGCTTGTGGCAGCTTGCATCTGGAAGAAATCCTGTTCCGTTCGGGATTGTAGGTGGCCAAGGCCTGGTGCCCGGCAGAGGGAGTTGGGCACAAATGATGGCCTGTTTCCAGGGGTAAGTAAAGTCAGCTCCCCAGGTGCCTGATGTCAGTTTGTAGGAGGCCTTTGGCCCTCCATGGGAAGCCAGGCTTCCAGTTTGTGGCAGCTTGTATCTGGAAGAAATCCTGTTCCATTCGGGATTGTAGGTGGCCGAGGCCAGGTGCCCAGCAGAGGGAGTTGGGCACAAATGATGGCCTGTTTCATGAGGAAAGAAAAGTCAGCTGCCCAGGTGCCTGATGTCAGTTTGTAGGAGGCCTTTGGTCCTCCATGGAAAGCCACGCTTCCAGCTTGTGGCTGCATGCATCTGGAAGAAATCCTGTTCCGTTCGGGATTGTAGGTGGCCGAGGCCTGGTGCCCGACAGAGGGAGTTGGGCACAAACGATGTCCTGTTTAGAGGGATAAGTAAAGTCAGCTGCCCACGTGCCTGATGTCAGTTTGTAGAAGGCCTTTGGCCCTCCATGGGAAGCCAGGCTTCCTGCTTGTGGCAGCTTGCATCTGTAAGAAATCCTGTTCCGTTCGGGATTGTAGGTGGCCGGAGCTGGGTGCCCGGATGAGGGAGTTGGGCACAAAGGATGGCCTGTTTCCAGGGGTAAGTAAAGTCAGCTGCCCAGGTGCCTGATGTCAGTTTGTAGGAGGCCTTTGGCCCTCCATGGGAAGCTTGTCTTCCACTTTGTGGCAGCTTGCATCGGGAAGTAGTCCTGATCTGTTCGGGATTACAGGTGGCCGAGGCCTGGTGCCCGGCAGAGGGAGTTGGGCACAAAGGATGGCCTGTATCCAGGGGTAAGTAAAGTCAGCTGCCCAGGTGCCTGATGTCAGTTTGTAGGCGGCCTTTGGCCCTCCAAGTGAAGCCACGTTTCCTGCTTGTGGCAGCTTGCATCTGGAAGAACTCCGGTTCCGTTCGGGATTGTAGGTGGCCGAGGCCAAATGCCCGGCAGAGGGAGTTGGGCACAAATGATGGCCTGTTTCCAGGGATAAGTAAAGTCAGCTGCCCAGGTGCCTGATGTCAGTTTGTAGGAGGCCTTTGGCCCTCCAAGGAAAGCTAGTCTTTATGTTCAAGGCAGCTTGCATCGGGAAGAAATCCTGTTCCGTTCGGGATTGTAGGTGGCCGGAGCTGGGTGCCCAGCTGAGGGAGTTGGGCACAAAGGATGGGCTGTTTCCAGGGGTAAGTAAAGTCAGCTGCCCAGGTGCCTGATGTCAGTTTGTAGGAGGCCTTTGGTCCTCCACGGGAAACCAGTCTTCCAGCTTGTGGCAGCTTGCATCTGGAAGAAATCCTGTTCCGTTCGGGATTGTAGGTGGCCGAGGCCAGGTGCCCGGCAGAGGGAGTTGGGCACAAAGGATGGCCTGTTTCCAGGGGTAAGTAAAGTCAGCTGCCCACGTGCCTGATGTCAGTTTGTAAGAGGCCTTTGGCCCTCCAAGTGAAGCCACGTTTCCAGCTTGTGGCAGCTTGCATCTGGAAGAACTCCGGTTCCGTTCGGGATTGTAGGTGGCCAAGGCCTGGTGCCCGGCAGAGGGAGTTGGGCACAAAGGATGGCCTGTTTCCACGGGTAAGTAAAGTCAGCTGCCCACGTGCCTGATGTCAGTTTGTAGGAGGCCTTTGGCCCTCCATGGGAAGCCAGGCTTCCTGCTTGTGGCAGCTTGCATCTGGAAGAAATCCTGTTCCGTTCGGGATTGTAGGAGTCCAGAGCTGGGTGCCCGGCTGAGGGAGTTGGACACAAAGGATGGGCTGTTTCCAGGGGTAAGTAAAGTCAGCTGCCCAGGTGCCTGATGTCAGTTTGTAGGAGGCCTTTGGCCCTCCATGGGAAGCCAGGTTTCCTGCTTGTGGCAGCTTGCATCTGGAAGAAATCCTGTTCCGTTCGGGATTGTAGGTGGCCAAGGCCTGGTGCCCGGCAGTGGGAGTTGGGCACAAATGATGGCCTGTTTCCTGGGGTAAGTAAAGTCAGCTGCCCAGGTGCCTGATGTAAGTTTGTAGGAGGCCTTTGGCCCTCCATGGGAAGCCAGGCTTCCAGTTTGTGGCAGCTTGCATCTGGAACAAATCCTGTTCCGTTCTGGATTGTAGGTGGCCGAGGCCAGTTGCCGGGCTGAGGGAGTTGGGCACAAAGGATGGCCTGTTTCCTGGGGTAAGTAAAGTCAGCTGCCCAGGTGCCTGATGTCAGTTTCTAGGAGGCCTTTGGCCCTCCATGGGAAGCCAGGCTTCCTGCTTGTGGCAGCTTGCATCTGGAAGAAATCCTGTTTTGTTCGGGATTGTAGGAGTCCGGAGCTGGGTGCCCGGCTGAGGGAGTTGGACACAAAGGATGGCCTGTTTCCAGGGGTAAGTAAAGTCAGCTGCCCAGGTGCCTGATGTCAGTTTGTAGGAGGCCTTTGGCCCTGCATAGGAAGCCAGGCTTCCAGCTTGTGGCAGCTTGCATCTGGAAGAAATCCTGTTCCGTTCGGGATTGTAGGTGGCCAAGGCCTGGTGCCCGGCAGAGGGAGTTGGGCACAAATGATGGCCTGTTTCCAGGGGTAAGTAAAGTCAGCTCCCCAGGTGCCTGATGTCAGTTTGTAGGAGGCCTTTGGCCCTCCATGGGAAGCCAGGCTTCCAGTTTGTGGCAGCTTGTATCTGGAAGAAATCCTGTTCCATTCGGGATTGTAGGTGGCCGAGGCCAGGTGCCCAGCAGAGGGAGTTGGGCACAAATGATGGCCTGTTTCATGAGGAAAGAAAAGTCAGCTGCCCAGGTGCCTGATGTCAGTTTGTAGGAGGCCTTTGGTCCTCCATGGAAAGCCACGCTTCCAGCTTGTGGCTGCATGCATCTGGAAGAAATCCTGTTCCGTTCGGGATTGTAGGTGGCCGAGGCCTGGTGCCCGACAGAGGGAGTTGGGCACAAACGATGTCCTGTTTAGAGGGATAAGTAAAGTCAGCTGCCCACGTGCCTGATGTCAGTTTGTAGAAGGCCTTTGGCCCTCCATGGGAAGCCAGGCTTCCTGCTTGTGGCAGCTTGCATCTGTAAGAAATCCTGTTCCGTTCGGGATTGTAGGTGGCCGGAGCTGGGTGCCCGGATGAGGGAGTTGGGCACAAAGGATGGCCTGTTTCCAGGGGTAAGTAAAGTCAGCTGCCCAGGTGCCTGATGTCAGTTTGTAGGAGGCCTTTGGCCCTCCATGGGAAGCTTGTCTTCCACTTTGTGGCAGCTTGCATCGGGAAGTAGTCCTGATCTGTTCGGGATTACAGGTGGCCGAGGCCTGGTGCCCGGCAGAGGGAGTTGGGCACAAAGGATGGCCTGTATCCAGGGGTAAGTAAAGTCAGCTGCCCAGGTGCCTGATGTCAGTTTGTAGGCGGCCTTTGGCCCTCCAAGTGAAGCCACGTTTCCTGCTTGTGGCAGCTTGCATCTGGAAGAACTCCGGTTCCGTTCGGGATTGTAGGTGGCCGAGGCCAAATGCCCGGCAGAGGGAGTTGGGCACAAATGATGGCCTGTTTCCAGGGATAAGTAAAGTCAGCTGCCCAGGTGCCTGATGTCAGTTTGTAGGAGGCCTTTGGCCCTCCAAGGAAAGCTAGTCTTTATGTTCAAGGCAGCTTGCATCGGGAAGAAATCCTGTTCCGTTCGGGATTGTAGGTGGCCGGAGCTGGGTGCCCAGCTGAGGGAGTTGGGCACAAAGGATGGGCTGTTTCCAGGGGTAAGTAAAGTCAGCTGCCCAGGTGCCTGATGTCAGTTTGTAGGAGGCCTTTGGTCCTCCACGGGAAACCAGTCTTCCAGCTTGTGGCAGCTTGCATCTGGAAGAAATCCTGTTCCGTTCGGGATTGTAGGTGGCCGAGGCCAGGTGCCCGGCAGAGGGAGTTGGGCACAAAGGATGGCCTGTTTCCAGGGGTAAGTAAAGTCAGCTGCCCACGTGCCTGATGTCAGTTTGTAAGAGGCCTTTGGCCCTCCAAGTGAAGCCACGTTTCCAGCTTGTGGCAGCTTGCATCTGGAAGAACTCCGGTTCCGTTCGGGATTGTAGGTGGCCGAGGCCAGGTGCCCGGCAGAGGGAGTTGGGCACAAAGGATGTCCTTTTTCCAGGGATAAGTAAAGTCAGCTGCCCAGGTGCCTGATGTCAGTTTGTAGGAGGCCTTTGGCCCTCCAAGGGAAGCTCGTCTTCCTGTTTAAGGCAGCTTGCATCTGGAAGAAATCCTGTTGCGTTCGGGATTGTAGGTGGCCGGAGCTGGGTGCCCAGCTGAGGGAGTTGGGCACAAAGGATGGCCTGATTCCAGGGGTAAGTAAAGTCAGCTGCCCAGGTGCCTGATGTCAGTTTTTAGGAGGCCTTTGGCCCTCCATGGGAAGCCAGGCTTCCTGCTTGTGGCAGCTTGCATCTGGAAGACATCCTGTTCAGTTCGGGATTGTAGGTGGCCGGAGCTCGGTGCCCGGATGAGGGTGTTGGACACAAAGGATGGGCTGTTTCCAGGGGTAAGTAAAGTCAGCTGCCCAGGTGCCTGATGTCAGTTTGCCGGTGGCTAATGTTCCTACATGGAAAGCCAGGCTTCCAGCTTGTGGCAGCTTGCATCGGGAAGTAATCCTGATCTGTTCGGGATTGCAGGTGGCCGAGGCCTGGTGCCCGGCAGAGGGAGTTGGGCACAAAGGATGGCCTGTATCCAGGGGTAAGTAAAGTCAGCTGCCCAGGTGCCTGATGTCAGTTTGTAGGAGGCCTTTGGTCCTCCATGGGAAACCAGTCTTTCAGCTTGTGGCAGCTTGCATCTGGAAGAAATCCTGTTCCGTTCGGGATTGTAGGTGGCCGAGGCCAGGTGCCCGGCAGAGGGAGTTGGGCACAAGGGATGGGCTGTTTCCAGGGGTAAGTAAAGTCAGCTGCCCAGGTGCCTGATGTCAGTTTGTAGGCGGCCTTTGGCCCTCCATGGGAAGCCACGTTTCCTGCTTGTGGCAGCTTGCATCTGGAAGAACTCCGGTTCCGTTCGGGATTGTAGGTGGCCGAGGCCAAATGCCCGGCAGAGGGAGTTGGGCACAAATGATGGCCTGTTTCCAGGGATAAGTAAAGTCAGCTGCCCAGGTGCCTGATGTCAGTTTGTAGGAGGCCTTTGGCCCTCCAAGTGAAGCCAGGCTTCCTGCTTGTGGCAGCTTGCATCTGGAAGAAATCCTGTTCCGTTCGGGATTGTAGGTGGCCAAGGCCTGGGGCCCGGCAGAGGGAGTTGGGCACAAAGGATGGCCTGTTTCCAGGGGTAAGTAAAGTCAGCTGCCCAGGTGCCTGATGTCAGTTTGTAGGAGGCCTTTGGCCCTCCAAGGAAAGCTAGTCTTTATGTTCAAGGCAGCTTGCATCGGGAAGAAATCCTGTTCCGTTCGGGATTGTAGGTGGCCGGAGCTGGGTGCCCAGCTGAGGGAGTTGGGCACAAAGGATGGGCTGTTTCCAGGGGTAAGTAAAGTCAGCTGCCCAGGTGCCTGATGCCAGTTTGTAGGAGGCCTTAGGTCCTCCACGGGAAACCAGTCTTCCAGCTTGTGGCAGCTTGCATCTGGAAGAAATCCTGTTTCGTTCGGGATTGTAGGTGGCCGAGGCCAGGTGCCCGGCAGAGGGAGTTGGGCACAAAGGATGGCCTGTTTCCAGGGGTAAGTAAAGTCAGCTGCCCACGTGCCTGATGTCAGTTTGTAGGAGGCCTTTGGCCCTCCAAGTGAAGCCACGTTTCCAGCTTGTGGCAGCTTGCATCTGGAAGAACTCCGGTTCCGTTCGGGATTGTAGGTGGCCGAGGCCAGGTGCCCGGCAGAGGGAGTTGGGCACAAAGGATGTCCTTTTTCCAGGGATAAGTAAAGTCAGCTGCCCAGGTGCCTGATGTCAGTTTGTAGGAGGCCTTTGGCCCTCCAAGGGAAGCTCGTCTTCCTGTTTAAGGCAGCTTGCATCTGGAAGAAATCCTGTTCCGTTCGGGATTGTAGGTGGCCGAGGCCAGGTGCCCGGCAGAGGGAGTTGGGCACAAAGGATGGACTCTTTCCAGGGGTAAGTAAAGTCAGCAGCCCAGGTGCCTGATGTCAGTTTGTAGGAGGCCTTTGGCCCTCCATGGGAAGCCAGGCTTCCTGCTTCTGGCAGCCTGCATCTGGAAGAAATCCTGTTTTGTTCGGGATTGTAGGAGTCCGGAGCTGGGTGCCCGGCTGAGGGAGTTGGACACAAAGGATGGCCTGTTTCCAGGGGTAAGTAAAGTCAGCTGCCCAGGTGCCTGATGTCAGTTTGTAGGAGGCCTTTGGCCCTGCATAGGAAGCCAGGCTTCCTGCTTGTGGCAGCTTGCATCTGGAAGAAATCCTGTTCCGTTCGGGATTGTAGGTGGCCAAGGCCTGGTGCCCGGCAGAGGGAGTTGGGCACAAATGATGGCCTGTTTCCAGGGGTAAGTAAAGTCAGCTCCCCAGGTGCCTGATGTCAGTTTGTAGGAGGCCTTTGGCCCTCCATGGGAAGCCAGGCTTCCAGTTTGTGGCAGCTTGCATCTGGAAGAAATCCTGTTCCGTTCGGGATTGTAGGTGGCCGAGGCCAGGTGCCCAGCAGAGGGAGTTGGGCACAAATGATGGCCTGTTTCATGAGGAAAGAAAAGTCAGCTGCCCAGGTGCCTGATGTCAGTTTGTAGGAGGCCTTTGGTCCTCCATGGAAAGCCACGCTTCCAGCGTGTGGCTGCATGCATCTGGAAGAAATCCTGTTCCGTTCGGGATTGTAGGTGGCCGAGGCCTGGTGCCCGACAGAGGGAGTTGGGCACAAAGGATGGGCTGTTTCCAGGGGTAAGTAAAGTCAGCTGCCCAGGTGCCTGATGTCAGTTTGTAGGAGGCCTTTGGCCCTCCAAGTGAAGCCACGTTTCCAGTTTGTGGCAGCTTGCATCTGGAAGAACTCCTGTTCCGTTCGGGATTGTAGGTGGCCGAAGCTGGGGGACCGGCAGAGGGAGTTGGGCACAAAGGATGGCCTGTTTCCAGAGGTAAGGAAAGTCAGCTGCCCAGGTGCCTGATGTCAGTTTGTAGGAGGCCTTTGGCCCTCCAAGGGAAGCTAGTCTTTATGTTCAAGGCAGCTTGCATCGGGAAGAAATCCTGTTCCGTTCGGGATTGTAGGTGGACGGAGCTGGGTGCCCAGCTGACGGAGTTGGGCACAAAGGATGGCCTGATTCCAGGGGTAAGTAAAGTCAGCTGCCCAGGTGCCTGATGTCAGTTTGTAGGAGGCCTTTGGCCCTCCAAGGGAAGCAAGTCTTCCTGTTCAAGGCAGCTTGCATCTGGAAGAAATCCTGTTCCGTTCGGGATTGTAGGTGGCCAAGGCCTGGTGCCCGGCAGAGGGAGTTGGGCACAAAGGATGGCCTGTTTCCACGGGTAAGTAAAGTCAGCTGCCCACGTGCCTGATGTCAGTTTGTAGGAGGCCTTTGGCCCTCCATGGGAAGCCAGGCTTCCTGCTTGTGGCAGCTTGCATCTGGAAGAAATCCTGTTCCGTTCGGGATTGTAGGAGTCCAGAGCTGGGTGCCCGGCTGAGGGAGTTGGACACAAAGGATGGGCTGTTTCCAGGGGTAAGTAAAGTCAGCTGCCCAGGTGCCTGATGTCAGTTTGTAGGAGGCCTTTGGCCCTCCATGGGAAGCCAGGTTTCCTGCTTGTGGCAGCTTGCATCTGGAAGAAATCCTGTTCCGTTCGGGATTGTAGGTGGCCAAGGCCTGGTGCCCGGCAGTGGGAGTTGGGCACAAATGATGGCCTGTTTCCTGGGGTAAGTAAAGTCAGCTGCCCAGGTGCCTGATGTAAGTTTGTAGGAGGCCTTTGGCCCTCCATGGGAAGCCAGGCTTCCAGTTTGTGGCAGCTTGCATCTGGAACAAATCCTGTTCCGTTCTGGATTGTAGGTGGCCGAGGCCAGTTGCCGGGCTGAGGGAGTTGGGCACAAAGGATGGCCTGTTTCCTGGGGTAAGTAAAGTCAGCTGCCCAGGTGCCTGATGTCAGTTTCTAGGAGGCCTTTGGCCCTCCATGGGAAGCCAGGCTTCCTGCTTGTGGCAGCTTGCATCTGGAAGAAATCCTGTTTTGTTCGGGATTGTAGGAGTCCGGAGCTGGGTGCCCGGCTGAGGGAGTTGGACACAAAGGATGGCCTGTTTCCAGGGGTAAGTAAAGTCAGCTGCCCAGGTGCCTGATGTCAGTTTGTAGGAGGCCTTTGGCCCTGCATAGGAAGCCAGGCTTCCAGCTTGTGGCAGCTTGCATCTGGAAGAAATCCTGTTCCGTTCGGGATTGTAGGTGGCCGAGGCCAGGTGCCCGCCAGAGGGAGTTGGGCACAAAGGATGGCCTGTTTCCAGGGGTAAGTAAAGTCAGCTGCCCAGGTGCCTGATGTCAGTTTGTAGGCGGCCTTTGGCCCTCCAAGTGAAGCCACGTTTCCAGCCTGTGGCAGCTTGCATCTGGAAGAACTCTGGTTCCGTTCGGGATTGTAGGTGCCCGAGGCCAAATGCCCGGCAGAGGGAGTTGGGCACAAAGGATGGCCTGTTTCCAGGGATAAGTCAGCTGCCCAGGTGCCTGATGTCAGTTTGTAGGCGGCCATTGGCCCTCCATAGGAAGCCAGGCTTCCTGCTTGTGGCAGCTTGCATCTGGAAGAAATCCTGTTCCGTTCGGGATTGTAGGTGGCCAAGGCCTGGTGCCCAGCAGAGGGAGTTGGGCACAAAGGATGGCCTGTTTCCACGGGTAAGTAAAGTCAGCTGCCCACGTGCCTGATGTCAGTTTGTAGGAGGCCTTTGGCCCTCCATGGGAAGCCAGGCTTCCTGCTTGTGGCAGCTTGCATCTGGAAGAAATCCTGTTCCGTTCGGGATTGTAGGAGTCCAGAGCTTGGTGCCCGGCTGAGGGAGTTGGACACAAAGGATGGGCTGTTTCCAGGGGTAAGTAAAGTCAGCTGCCCAGGTGCCTGATGTCAGTTTGTAGGAGGCCTTTGGCCCTCCATGGGAAGCCAGGTTTCCTGCTTGTGGCAGCTTGCATCTGGAAGAAATCCTGTTCCGTTCGGGATTGTAGGTGGCCAAGGCCTGGTGCCCGGCAGTGGGAGTTGGGCACAAATGATGGCCTGTTTCCTGGGGTAAGTAAAGTCAGCTGCCCAGGTGCCTGATGTAAGTTTGTAGGAGGCCTTTGGCCCTCCATGGGAAGCCAGGCTTCCAGTTTGTGGCAGCTTGCATCTGGAACAAATCCTGTTCCGTTCTGGATTGTAGGTGGCCGAGGCCAGTTGCCGGGCTGAGGGAGTTGGGCACAAAGGATGGCCTGTTTCCTGGGGTAAGTAAAGTCAGCTGCCCAGGTGCCTGATGTCAGTTTCTAGGAGGCCTTTGGCCCTCCATGGGAAGCCAGGCTTCCTGCTTGTGGCAGCTTGCATCTGGAAGAAATCCTGTTTTGTTCGGGATTGTAGGAGTCCGGAGCTGGGTGCCCGGCTGAGGGAGTTGGACACAAAGGATGGCCTGTTTCCAGGGGTAAGTAAAGTCAGCTGCCCAGGTGCCTGATGTCAGTTTGTAGGAGGCCTTTGGCCCTGCATAGGAAGCCAGGCTTCCAGCTTGTGGCAGCTTGCATCTGGAAGAAATCCTGTTCCGTTCGGGATTGTAGGTGGCCAAGGCCTGGTGCCCGGCAGAGGGAGTTGGGCACAAATGATGGCCTGTTTCCAGGGGTAAGTAAAGTCAGCTCCCCAGGTGCCTGATGTCAGTTTGTAGGAGGCCTTTGGCCCTCCATGGGAAGCCAGGCTTCCAGTTTGTGGCAGCTTGCATCTGGAAGAAATCCTGTTCCATTCGGGATTGTAGGTGGCCGAGGCCACGTGCCCAGCAGAGGGAGTTGGGCACAAATGATGGCCTGTTTCATGAGGAAAGAAAAGTCAGCTGCCCAGGTGCCTGATGTCAGTTTGTAGGAGGCCTTTGGTCCTCCATGGAAAGCCACGCTTCCAGCTTGTGGCTGCATGCATCTGGAAGAAATCCTGTTCCGTTCGGGATTGTAGGTGGCCGAGGCCTGGTGCCCGACAGAGGGAGTTGGGCACAAAGGATGGCCTGTTTCCAGGGGTAAGTAAAGTCAGCTGCCCAGGTGCCTGATGTCAGTTTGTAGGAGGCCTTTGGCCCTCCAAGTGAAGCCACGTTTCCAGTTTGTGGCAGCTTGCATCTGGAAGAACTCCTGTTCCGTTCGGGATTGTAGGTGGCCGAAGCTGGGGGACCGGCAGAGGGAGTTGGGCACAAAGGATGGCCTGTTTCCAGAGGTAAGGAAAGTCAGCTGCCCAGGTGCCTGATGTCAGTTTGTAGGAGGCCTTTGGCCCTCCAAGGGAAGCTAGTCTTTATGTTCAAGGCAGCTTGCATCGGGAAGAAATCCTGTTCCGTTCGGGATTGTAGGTGGACGGAGCTGGGTGCCCAGCTGACGGAGTTGGGCACAAAGGATGGGCTGTTTCCAGGGGTAAGTAAAGTCAGCTGCCCAGGTGCCTGATGTCAGTTTGTAGGAGGCCTTTGTTCCTCCATGGGAAACCAGTCTTTCAGCTTGTGGCAGCTTGCATCTGGAAGAAATCCTGTTCCGTTCGGGATTGTAGGTGGCAGAGGCCAGGTGCCCGGCAGAGGGAGTTGGGCACAAAGGATGGCCTGTTTCCAGGGGTAAGTAAAGTCAGCTGCCCAGGTGCCTGATGTCAGTTTGTAGGCGGCCTTTGGCCCTCCAAGAGAAGCCACGTTTCCAGCTTGTGGCAGCTTGCATCTGGAAGAACTCCGGTTCCGTTCGGGATTGTAGGTGGCCGAGGCCAAATGCCCGGCAGAGGGAGTTGGGCACAAAGGATGGCCTGTTTCCAGGGGTAAGTAAAGTCAGCTGCCCAGGTGCCTGATGTCAGTTTGTAGGAGCCCTTTGGCCCTCCATAGGAAGCCAGGCTTCCTGCTTGTGGCAGCTTGCATCTGGAAGAAATCCTGTTCCGTTCGGGATTGTAGGTGGCCAAGGCCTGGTGCCCGGCAGAGGGAGTTGGGCACAAAGGATGGCCTGTTTCCAGGGGTAAGTAAAGTCAGCTGCCCAGGTGCCTGATGTCAGTTCGTAGGAGGCCTTTGGCCCTCCAAGGAAAGCTAGTCTTTATGTTCAAGGCAGCTTGCATCGGGAAGAAATCCTGTTCCGTTCGGGATTGTAGGTGGCCGGAGCTGGGTGCCCAGCTGAGGGAGTTGGGCACAAAGGATGGCCTGATTCCAGGGGTAAGTAAAGTCAGCTGCCCAGGGGCCTGATGTCAGTTTGTAGGAGGCCTTTGGCCCTCCAAGGGAAGCTAGTCTTCCAGCTTGTGGCAGCTTGCATCTGGAAGAAATGCTGTTCCGTTCGGGATTGTAGGTGGCAGAGGCCAGGTGCCCGGCAGAGGGGGTTGGGCACAAACGATGTCCTGTTTTGAGGGATAAGTAAAGTCAGCTGCCCACGTGCCTGATGTCAGTTTGTAGAAGGCCTTTGGCCCTCCATGGGAAGCCAGGCTTCCTGCTTGTGGAAGCTTGCATCTGGAAGAAATCCTGTTCCGTTCGGGATTGTAGGTGGCCGGAGCTGGGTGCCCGGATGAGGGAGTTGGGCACAAAGGATGGCCTGTTTCCAGGGGTAAGTAAAGTCAGCTGCCCAGGTGCCTGATGTCAGTTTGTAGGAGGCCTTTGGCCCTCCATGGGAAGCTTGTCTTCCACTTTGTGGCAGCTTGCATCGGGAAGTAGTCCTGATCTGTTCGGGATTACAGGTGGCCGAGGCCTGGTGCCCGGCAGAGGGAGTTGGGCACAAAGGATGGCCTGTTTCCAGGGGTAAGTAAAGTCAGCTGCCCAGGTGCCTGATGTCAGTTTGTAGGAGGCCTTTGGTCCTCCATGGGAAACCAGTCTTTCAGCTTGTGGCAGCTTGCATCTGGAAGAAATCCTGTTCCGTTCGGGATTGTAGTTGGCCGAGGCCAGGTGCCGGGAAGAGGGAGTTGGGCACAAAGGATGGCCTGTTTCCAGGGGTAAGTAAAGTCAGCTGCCCAGGTGCCTGATGTCAGTTTGTAGGCGGCCTTTGGCCCTCCAAGTGAAGCCACGTTTCCTGCTTGTGGCAGCTTGCATCTGGAAGAACTCCGGTTCCGTTCGGGATTGTAGGTGGCCGAGGCCAAATGCCCGGCAGAGGGAGTTGGGCACAAATGATGGCCTGTTTCCAGGGATAAGTAAAGTCAGCTGCCCAGGTGCCTGATGTCAGTTTGTAGGAGGCCTTTGGCCCTCCAAGTGAAGCCAGGCTTCCTGCTTGTGGCAGCTTGCATCTGGAAGAAATCCTGTTCCGTTCGGGATTGTAGGTGGCCAAGGCCTGGGGCCCGGCAGAGGGAGTTGGGCACAAAGGATGGCCTGTTTCCAGGGGTAAGTAAAGTCAGCTGCCCAGGTGCCTGATGTCAGTTTGTAGGAGGCCTTTGGCCCTCCAAGGAAAGCTAGTCTTTATGTTCAAGGCAGCTTGCATCGGGAAGAAATCCTGTTCCGTTCGGGATTGTAGGTGGCCGGAGCTGAGTGCCCAGCTGAGGGAGTTGGGCACAAAGGATGGGCTGTTTCCAGGGGTAAGTAAAGTCAGCTGCCCAGGTGCCTGATGTCAGTTTGTAGGAGGCCTTTGGTCCTCCACGGGAAACCAGTCTTCCAGCTTGTGGCAGCTTGCATCTGGAAGAAATCCTGTTCCGTTCGGGATTGTAGGTGGCCGAGGCCAGGTGCCCGGCAGAGGGAGTTGGGCACAAAGGATGGCCTGTTTCCAGGGGTAAGTAAAGTCAGCTGCCCACGTGCCTGATGTCAGTTTGTAAGAGGCCTTTGGCCCTCCAAGTGAAGCCACGTTTCCAGCTTGTGGCAGCTTGCATCTGGAAGAACTCCGGTTCCGTTCGGGATTGTAGGTGGCCGAGGCCAGGTGCCCGGCAGAGGGAGTTGGGCACAAAGGATGTCCTTTTTCCAGGGATAAGTAAAGTCAGCTGCCCAGGTGCCTGATGTCAGTTTGTAGGAGGCCTTTGGCCCTCCAAGGGAAGCTCGTCTTCCTGTTTAAGGCAGCTTGCATCTGGAAGAAATCCTGTTCCGTTCGGGATTGTAGGTGGCCGGAGCTGGGTGCCCAGCTGAGGGAGTTGGGCACAAAGGATGGCCTGATTCCAGGGGTAAGTAAAGTCAGCTGCCCAGGTGCCTGATGTCAGTTTTTAGGAGGCCTTTGGCCCTCCATGGGAAGCCAGGCTTCCTGCTTGTGGCAGCTTGCATCTGGAAGACATCCTGTTCAGTTCGGGATTGTAGGTGGCCGGAGCTCGGTGCCCGGATGAGGGTGTTGGACACAAAGGATGGGCTGTTTCCAGGGGTAAGTAAAGTCAGCTGCCCAGGTGCCTGATGTCAGTTTGCCGGTGGCTATTGTTCCTATATGGAAAGCCAGGCTTCCAGCTTGTGGCAGCTTGCATCGGGAAGTAATCCTGATCTGTTCGGTATTGCAGGTGGCCGAGGCCTGGTGCCCGGCAGAGGGAGTTGGGCACAAAGGATGGCCTGTATCCAGGGGTAAGTAAAGTCAGCTGCCCAGGTGCCTGATGTCAGTTTGTAGGAGGCCTTTGGTCCTCCATGGGAAACCAGTCTTTCAGCTTGTGGCAGCTTGCATCTGGAAGAAATCCTGTTCCGTTCGGGATTGTAGGTGGCAGAGGCCAGGTGCCCGGCAGAGGGAGTTGGGCACAAAGGATGGCCTGTTTCCAGGGGTAAGTAAAGTCAGCTGCCCAGGTGCCTGATGTCAGTTTGTAGGCGGCCTTTGGCCCTCCAAGAGAAGCCACGTTTCCAGCTTGTGGCAGCTTGCATCTGGAAGAACTCCGGTTCCGTTCGGGATTGTAGGTGGCCGAGGCCAAATGCCCGGCAGAGGGAGTTGGGCACAAAGGATGGCCTGTTTCCAGGGGTAAGTAAAGTCAGCTGCCCAGGTGCCTGATGTCAGTTTGTAGGAGCCCTTTGGCCCTCCATAGGAAGCCAGGCTTCCTGCTTGTGGCAGCTTGCATCTGGAAGAAATCCTGTTCCGTTCGGGATTGTAGGTGGCCGAGGCCTGGTGCCCGGCAGAGGGAGTTGGGCACAAAGGATGGCCTGTTTCCAGGGGTAAGTAAAGTCAGCTGCCCAGGTGCCTGATGTCAGTTTGTAGGAGGCCTTTGGCCCTCCAAGGAAAGCTAGTCTTTATGTTCAAGGCAGCTTGCATCGGGAAGAAATCCTGTTCCGTTCGGGATTGTAGGTGGCCGGAGCTGGGTGCCCAGCTGAGGGAGTTGGGCACAATGGACGGCCTGATTCCAGGGGTAAGTAAAGTCAGCTGCCCAGGGGCCTGATGTCAGTTTGTAGGAGGCCTTTGGCCCTCCAAGGGAAGCTAGTCTTCCAGCTTGTGGCAGCTTGCATCTGGAAGAAATCCTGTTCCGTTCGGGATTGTAGGTGGCCGAGGCCAGGTGCCCGGCAGAGGGAGTTGGGCACAAACGATGTCCTGTTTAGAGGGATAAGTAAAGTCAGCTGCCCACGTGCCTGATGTCAGTTTGTAGAAGGCCTTTGGCCCTCCATGGGAAGCCAGGCTTCCTGCTTGTGGCAGCTTGCATCTGGAAGAAATCCTGTTCCGTTCGGGATTGTAGGTGGCCGGAGCTGGGTGCCCGGATGAGGGAGTTGGGCACAAAGGATGGCCTGTTTCCAGGGGTAAGTAAAGTCAGCTTCCCAGGTGCCTGATGTCAGTTTGTAGGAGGCCTTTGGCCCTCCATGGGAAGCTTGTCTTCCACTTTGTGGCAGCTTGCATCGGGAAGTAGTCCTGATCTGTTCGGGATTACAGGTGGCCGAGGCCTGGTGCCCGGCAGAGGGAGTTGGGCACAAAGGATGGCCTGTATCCAGGGGTAAGTAAAGTCAGCTGCCCAGGTGCCTGATGTCAGTTTGTAGGCGGCCTTTGGCCCTCCAAGTGAAGCCACGTTTCCTGCTTGTGGCAGCTTGCATCTGGAAGAACTCCGGTTCCGTTCGGGATTGTAGGTGGCCGAGGCCAAATGCCCGGCAGAGGGAGTTGGGCACAAATGATGGCCTGTTTCCAGGGATAAGTAAAGTCAGCTGCCCAGGTGCCTGATGTCAGTTTGTAGGAGGCCTTTGGCCCTCCAAGGAAAGCTAGTCTTTATGTTCAAGGCAGCTTGCATCGGGAAGAAATCCTGTTCCGTTCGGGATTGTAGGTGGCCGGAGCTGGGTGCCCAGCTGAGGGAGTTGGGCACAAAGGATGGCCTGTTTCCAGGGGTAAGTAAAGTCAGCTGCCCAGGTGCCTGATGTCAGTTTGTAGGAGGCCTTTGGTCCTCCACGGGAAACCAGTCTTCCAGCTTGTGGCAGCTTGCATCTGGAAGAAATCCTGTTCCGTTCGGGATTGTAGGTGGCCGAGGCCAGGTGCCCGGCAGAGGGAGTTGGGCACAAAGGATGGCCTGTTTCCAGGGGTAAGTAAAGTCAGCTGCCCACGTGCCTGATGTCAGTTTGTAAGAGGCCTTTGGCCCTCCAAGTGAAGCCACGTTTCCAGCTTGTGGCAGCTTGCATCTGGAAGAACTCCGGTTCCGTTCGGGATTGTAGGTGGCCGAGGCCAGGTGCCCGGCAGAGGGAGTTGGGCACAAAGGATGTCCTTTTTCCAGGGATAAGTAAAGTCAGCTGCCCAGGTGCCTGATGTCAGTTTGTAGGAGGCCTTTGGCCCTCCAAGGGAAGCTCGTCTTCCTGTTTAAGGCAGCTTGCATCTGGAAGAAATCCTGTTCCGTTCGGGATTGTAGGTGGCCGGAGCTGGGTGCCCAGCTGAGGGAGTTGGGCACAAAGGATGGCCTGATTCCAGGGGTAAGTAAAGTCAGCTGCCCAGGTGCCTGATGTCAGTTTTTAGGAGGCCTTTGGCCCTCCATGGGAAGCCAGGCTTCCTGCTTGTGGCAGCTTGCATCTGGAAGACATCCTGTTCAGTTCGGGATTGTAGGTGGCCGGAGCTCGGTGCCCGGATGAGGGTGTTGGACACAAAGGATGGGCTGTTTCCAGGGGTAAGTAAAGTCAGCTGCCCAGGTGCCTGATGTCAGTTTGCCGGTGGCTAATGTTTCTACATGGAAAGCCAGGCTTCCAGCTTGTGGCAGCTTGCATCGGGAAGTAATCCTGATCTGTTCGGGATTGCAGGTGGCCGAGGCCTGGTGCCCGGCAGAGGGAGTTGGGCACAAAGGATGGCCTGTATCCAGGGGTAAGTAAAGTCAGCTGCCCAGGTGCCTGATGTCAGTTTGTAGGAGGCCTTTGGTCCTCCATGGGAAACCAGTCTTTCAGCTTGTGGCAGCTTGCATCTGGAAGAAATCCTGTTCCGTTCGGGATTGTAGGTGGCCGAGGCCAGGTGCCCGGCAGAGGGAGTTGGGCACAAGGGATGGGCTGTTTCCAGGGGTAAGTAAAGTCAGCTGCCCAGGTGCCTGATGTCAGTTTGTAGGCGGCCTTTGGCCCTCCATGGGAAGCCACGTTTCCTGCTTGTGGCAGCTTGCATCTGGAAGAACTCCGGTTCCGTTCGGGATTGTAGGTGGCCGAGGCCAAATGCCCGGCAGAGGGAGTTGGGCACAAATGATGGCCTGTTTCCAGGGATAAGTAAAGTCAGCTGCCCAGGTGCCTGATGTCAGTTTGTAGGAGGCCTTTGGCCCTCCAAGTGAAGCCAGGCTTCCTGCTTGTGGCAGCTTGCATCTGGAAGAAATCCTGTTCCGTTCGGGATTGTAGGTGGCCAAGGCCTGGGGCCCGGCAGAGGGAGTTGGGCACAAAGGATGGCCTGTTTCCAGGGGTAAGTAAAGTCAGCTGCCCACATGCCTGATGTCAGTTTGTAGGAGGCCTTTGGCCCTCCAAGGAAAGCTAGTCTTTATGTTCAAGGCAGCTTGCATCGGGAAGAAATCCTGTTCCGTTCGGGATTGTAGGTGGCCGGAGCTGGGTGCCCAGCTGAGGGAGTTGGGCACAAAGGATGGGCTGTTTCCAGGGGTAAGTAAAGTCAGCTGCCCAGGTGCCTGATGCCAGTTTGTAGGAGGCCTTTGGTCCTCCACGGGAAACCAGTCTTCCAGCTTGTGGCAGCTTGCATCTGGAAGAAATCCTGTTTCGTTCGGGATTGTAGGTGGCCGAGGCCAGGTGCCCGGCAGAGGGAGTTGGGCACAAAGGATGGCCTGTATCCAGGGGTAAGTAAAGTCAGCTGTCCCGGTGCCTGATGTCAGTTTGTAGGAGGCCTTTGGCCCTCCAAGTGAAGCCACGTTTCCAGCTTGTGGCAGCTTGCATCTGGAAGAACTCTGGTTCCGTTCGGGATTGTAGGTGGCCGAGGCCAGGTGCCCGGCAGAGGGAGTTGGGCACAAAGGATGGACTCTTTCCAGGGGTAAGTAAAGTCAGCAGCCCAGGTGCCTGATGTCAGTTTGTAGGAGGCCTTTGGCCCTCCATGGGAAGCCAGGCTTCCTGCTTCTGGCAGCTTGCATCTGGAAGAAATCCTGTTTTGTTCGGGATTGTAGGAGTCCGGAGCTGGGTGCCCGGCTGAGGGAGTTGGACACAAAGGATGGCCTGTTTCCAAAGGTAAGTAAAGTCAGCTGCCCAGGTGCCTGATGTCAGTTTGTAGGAGGCCTTTGGCCCTGCATAGGAAGCCAGGCTTCCTGCTTGTGGCAGCTTGCATCTGGAAGAAATCCTGTTCCGTTCGGGATTGTAGGTGGCCAAGGCCTGGTGCCCGGCAGAGGGAGTTGGGCACAAATGATGGCCTGTTTCCAGGGGTAAGTAAAGTCAGCTCCCCAGGTGCCTGATGTCAGTTTGTAGGAGGCCTTTGGCCCTCCATGGGAAGCCAGGCTTCCAGTTTGTGGCAGCTTGCATCTGGAAGAAATCCTGTTCCGTTCGGGATTGTAGGTGGCCGAGGCCAGGTGCCCAGCAGAGGGAGTTGGGCACAAATGATGGCCTGTTTCATGAGGAAAGAAAAGTCAGCTGCCCACGTGCCTGATGTCAGTTTGTAGGAGGCCTTTGGTCCTCCATGGAAAGCCACGCTTCCAGCGTGTGGCTGCATGCATCTGGAAGAAATCCTGTTCCGTTCGGGATTGTAGGTGGCCGAGGCCTGGTGCCCGACAGAGGGAGTTGGGCACAAAGGATGGGCTGTTTCCAGGGGTAAGTAAAGTCAGCTGCCCAGGTGCCTGATGTCAGTTTGTAGGAGGCCTTTGGCCCTCCAAGTGAAGCCACGTTTCCAGTTTGTGGCAGCTTGCATCTAGAAGAACTCCTGTTCCGTTCGGGATTGTGGGTGGCCGAAGCTGGGGGACCGGCAGAGGGAGTTGGGCACAAAGGATGGCCTGTTTCCAGAGGTAAGGAAAGTCAGCTGCCCAGGTGCCTGATGTCAGTTTGTAGGAGGCCTTTGGCCCTCCAAGGGAAGCTAGTCTTTATGTTCAAGGCAGCTTGCATCGGGAAGAAATCCTGTTCCGTTCGGGATTGTAGGTGGACGGAGCTGGGTGCCCAGCTGACGGAGTTGGGCACAAAGGATGGCCTGATTCCAGGGGTAAGTAAAGTCAGCTGCCCAGGTGCCTGATGTCAGTTTGTAGGAGGCCTTTGGCCCTCCAAGGGAAGCAAGTCTTCCTGTTCAAGGCAGCTTGCAACTGGAAGAAATCCTGTTCCGTTCGGGATTGTAGGTGGCCGGAGCTGGGTGCCCGGATGAGGGAGTTGGTCACAAAGGATGGGCTGTTTCCAGGGGTAAGTAAAGTCAGCTGCCCAGGTGCCTGATGTCAGTTTGCAGGTGGCTATTTTTCCTCCATGGAAAGCCAGGCTTCCAGCTTGTGGCAGCTTGCATCGGGAAGTAATCCTGATCTGTTCGGTATTGCAGGTGGCCGAGGCCTGGTGCCCGGCAGAGGGAGTTGGGCACAAAGGATGGCCTGTATCCAGGGGTAAGTAAAGTCAGCTGCCCAGGTGCCTGATGTCAGTTTGTAGGAGGCCTTTGGTCCTCCATGGGAAACCAGTCTTTCAGCTTGTGGCAGCTTGCATCTGGAAGAAATCCTGTTCCGTTCGGGATTGTAGGTGGCAGAGGCCAGGTGCCCGGCAGAGGGAGTTGGGCACAAAGGATGGCCTGTTTCCAGGGGTAAGTAAAGTCAGCTGCCCAGGCGCCTGATGTCAGTTTGTAGGCGGCCTTTGGCCCTCCAAGAGAAGCCACGTTTCCAGCTTGTGGCAGCTTGCATCTGGAAGAACTCCGGTTCCGTTCGGGATTGTAGGTGGCCGAGGCCAAATGCCCGGCAGAGGGAGTTGGGCACAAAGGATGGCCTGTTTCCAGGGGTAAGTAAAGTCAGCTGCCCAGGTGCCTGATGTCAGTTTGTAGGAGCCCTTTGGCCCTCCATAGGAAGCCAGGCTTCCTGCTTGTGGCAGCTTGCATCTGGAAGAAATCCTGTTCCGTTCGGGATTGTAGGTGGCCGGAGCTGGGTGCCCAGCTGAGGGAGTTGGGCACAAAGGATGGCCTGATTCCAGGGGTAAGTAAAGTCAGCTGCCCAGGGGCCTGATGTCAGTTTGTAGGAGGCCTTTGGCCCTCCAAGGGAAGCTAGTCTTCCAGCTTGTGGCAGCTTGCATCTGGACGAAATGCTGTTCCGTTCGGGATTGTAGGTGGCCGAGGCCAGGTGCCCGGCAGAGGGAGTTGGGCACAAACGATGTCCTGTTTAGAGGGATAAGTAAAGTCAGCTGCCCACGTGCCTGATGTCAGTTTGTAGACGGCCTTTGGCCCTCCATGGGAAGCCAGGCTTCCTGCTTGTGGCAGCTTGCATCTGGAAGAAATCCTGTTCCGTTCGGGATTGTAGGTGGCCGGAGCTGGGTGCCCGGCAGAGGGAGTTGGGCACAAAGGATGTCCTTTTTCCAGGGATAAGTAAAGTCAGCTGCCCAGGTGCCTGATGTCAGTTTGTAGGAGGCCTTTGGCCCTCCAAGGGAAGCTCGTCTTCCTGTTTAAGGCAGCTTGCATCTGGAAGAAATCCTGTTCCGTTCGGGATTGTAGGTGGCCGAGGCCAGGTGCCCGGCAGAGGGAGTTGGGCACAAAGGATGGCCTGTTTCCAGGGGTAAGTAAAGTCAGCTGCCCAGGTGCCTGATGTCAGTTTGTAGGAGGCCTTTGGCCCTCCAAGGGAAGCTTGTCTTCCACTTTGTGGCAGCTTGCATCGGGAAGTAGTCCTGATCTGTTCGGGATTGCAGGCGGCCGAGGCCTGGTGCCCGGCAGAGGGAGTTGGGCACAAAGGATGGCCTGTATCCAGGGGTAAGTAAAGTCAGCTGCCCAGGTGCCTGATGTCAGTTTGTAGGAGGCCTTTGGTCCTCCATGGGAAACCAGTCTTTCAGCTTGTGGCAGCTTGCATCTGGAAGAAATCCTGTTCCGTTCGGGATTGTAGTTGGACGAGGCCAGGTGCCGGGAAGAGGGAGTTGGGCACAAAGGATGGCCTGTTTCCAGGGGTAAGTAAAGTCAGCTGCCCAGGTGCCTGATGTCAGTTTGTAGGCGGCCTTTGGCCCTCCAAGTGAAGCCACGTTTCCTGCTTGTGGCAGCTTGCATCTCGAAGAACTCCGGTTCCGTTCGGGATTGTAGGTGGCCGAGGCCAAATGCCCGGCAGAGGGAGTTGGGCACAAATGATGGCCTGTTTCCAGGGATAAGTAAAGTCAGCTGCCCTGGTGCCTGATGTCAGTTTGTAGGAGGCCTTTGGCCCTCCATGGGAAGCCAGGCTTCCTGCTTGTGGCAGCTTGCATCTGGAAGAAATGCTGTTCCGTTCGGGATTGTCGGAGTCCAGAGCTGGGTGCCCGGCTGAGGGAGTTGGACACAAAGGTTGGGCAGTTTCCAGGGGTAAGTAAAGTCAGCTGCCCAGGTGTTTGATGTCAGTTTGTAGGAGGCCTTTGGCCCTCCATGAGAAGCCAGGTTTCCTGCTTGTGGCAGCTTGCATCTGGAAGAAATCCTGTTCCGTTCGGGATTGTAGGTGGCCGGAGCTGGGTGCCCGGATGAGGGAGTTGGACACAAATGATGGCCTGTTTCCAGGGGTAAGTAAAGTCAGCTGCCCAGGTGCCTGATGTCAGTTTGCAGGTGGCTATTGGTCCTCCATGGAAAGCCAGGCTTCCAGCTTGTGGCAGCTTGCATCGGGAAGTAATCCTGATCTGTTCGGGATTGCAGGTGGCCGAGGCCTGGTGCCCGGCAGAGGGAGTTGGGCACAAAGGATGGCCTGTATCCAGGGGTAAGTAAAGTCAGCTGCCCAGGTGCCTGATGTCAGTTTGTAGGAGGCCTTTGGCCCTCCAAGGAAAGCTAGTCTTTATGTTCAAGGCAGCTTGCATCGGGAAGAAATCCTGTTCCGTTCGGGATTGTAGGTGGCCGGAGCTGGGTGCCCAGCTGAGGGAGTTGGGCACAAAGGATGGGCTGTTTCCAGGGGTAAGTAAAGTCAGCTGCCCAGGTGCCTGATGTCAGTTTGTAGGAGGCCTTTGGTCCTCCACGGGAAACCAGTCTTCCAGCTTGTGGCAGCTTGCATCTGGAAGAAATCCTGTTCCGTTCGGGATTGTAGGTGGCCGAGGCCGGGTGCCCGGCAGAGGGAGTTGGGCACAAACGATGTCCTGTTTAGAGCGATAAGTAAAGTCAGCTGCCCACGTGCCTGATGTCAGTTTGTAGGAGGCCTTTGGCCCTCCATGGGAAGCCAGGCTTCCTGCTTGTGGCAGCTTGCATCTGGAAGAAATCCTGTTCCGTTCGGGATTGTCGGAGTCCAGAGCTGGGTGCCCGGCTGAGGGAGTTGGACACAAAGGTTGGGCAGTTTCCAGGGGTAAGTAAAGTCAGCTGCCCAGGTGTTTGATGTCAGTTTGTAGGAGGCCTTTGGCCCTCCATGAGAAGCCAGGTTTCCTGCTTGTGGCAGCTTGCATCTGGAAGAAATCCTGTTCCGTTCGGGATTGTAGGTGGCCGGAGCTGGGTGCCCGGATGAGGGAGTTGGACACAAAGGATGGGCTGTTTCCAGGGGTAAGTAAAGTCAGCTGCCCAGGTGCCTGATGTCAGTTTGCAGGTGGCTATTGGTCCTCCATGGAAAGCCAGGCTTCCAGCTTGTGGCAGCTTGCATCGGGAAGTAATCCTGATCTGTTCGGGATTGCAGGTGGCCGAGGCCTGGTGCCCGGCAGAGGGAGTTGGGCACAAAGGATGGCCTGTATCCAGGGGTAAGTAAAGTCAGCTGCCCAGGTGCCTGATGTCAGTTTGTAGGAGGCCTTTGGCCCTCCAAGGAAAGCTAGTCTTTATGTTCAAGGCAGCTTGCATCGGGAAGAAATCCTGTTCCGTTCGGGATTGTAGGTGGCCGGAGCTGGGTGCCCAGCTGAGGGAGTTGGGCACAAAGGATGGGCTGTTTCCAGGGGTAAGTAAAGTCAGCTGCCCAGGTGCCTGATGTCAGTTTGTAGGAGGCCTTTGGTCCTCCACGGGAAACCAGTCTTCCAGCTTGTGGCAGCTTGCATCTGGAAGAAATCCTGTTCCGTTCGGGATTGTAGGTGGCCGAGGCCGGGTGCCCGGCAGAGGGAGTTGGGCAGAAACGATGTCCTGTTTAGAGCGATAAGTAAAGTCAGCTGCCCACGTGCCTGATGTCAGTTTGTAGGAGGCCTTTGGCCCTCCATGGGAAGCCAGGCTTCCTGCTTGTGGCAGCTTGCATCTGGAAGAAATCCTGTTCCGTTCGGGATTGTAGGTGGCCGGAGCTGGGTGCCCGGCAGAGGGAGTTGGGCACAAAGGATGTCCTTTTTCCAGGGATAAGTAAAGTCAGCTGCCCAGGTGCCTGATGTCAGTTTGTAGGAGGCCTTTGGCCCTCCAAGGGAAGCTCGTCTTCCTGTTTAAGGCAGCTTGCATCTGGAAGAAATCCTGTTCCGTTCGGGATTGTAGGTGGCCGAGGCCAGGTGCCCGGCAGAGGGAGTTGGGCACAAAGGATGGCCTGTTTCCAGGGGTAAGTAAAGTCAGCTGCCCAGGTGCCTGATGTCAGTTTGTAGGAGGCCTTTGGCCCTCCAAGGGAAGCTTGTCTTCCACTTTGTGGCAGCTTGCATCGGGAAGTAGTCCTGATCTGTTCGGGATTGCAGGCGGCCGAGGCCTGGTGCCCGGCAGAGAGAGTTGGGCACAAAGGATGGCCTGTTTCCAGGGGTAAGTAAAGTCAGCTGCCCAGGTGCCTGATGTCAGTTTGTAGGAGGCCTTTGGTCCTCCATGGGAAACCAGTCTTTCAGCTTGGGGCAGCTTGCATCTGGAAGAAATCCTGTTCCGTTCGGGATTGTAGTTGGACGAGGCCAGGTGCCGGGAAGAGGGAGTTGGGCACAAAGGATGGCCTGTTTCCAGGGGTAAGTAAAGTCAGCTGCCCAGGTGCCTGATGTCAGTTTGTAGGCGGCCTTTGGCCCTCCAAGTGAAGCCACGTTTCCTGCTTGTGGCAGCTTGCATCTCGAAGAACTCCGGTTCCGTTCGGGATTGTAGGTGGCCGAGGCCAAATGCCCGGCAGAGGGAGTTGGGCACAAATGATGGCCTGTTTCCAGGGATAAGTAAAGTCAGCTGCCCAGGTGCCTGATGTCAGTTTGTAGGAGGCCTTTGGCCCTCCAAGTGAAGCCAGGCTTCCTGCTTGTGGCAGCTTGCATCTGGAAGAAATCCTGTTCCGTTCGGGATTGTAGGTGGCCAAGGCCTGGGGCCCGGCAGAGGGAGTTGGGCACAAAGGATGGCCTGTTTCCAGGGGTAAGTAAAGTCAGCTGCCCAGGTGCCTGATGTCAGTTTGTAGGAGGCCTTTGGCCCTCCAAGGAAAGCTAGTCTTTATGTTCTAGGCAGCTTGCATCGGGAAGAAATCCTGTTCCGTTCGGGATTGTAGGTGGCCGGAGCTGGGTGCCCAGCTGAGGGAGTTGGGCACAAAGGATGGGCTGTTTCCAGGGGTAAGTAAAGTCAGCTGCCCAGGTGCCTGATGTCAGTTTGTAGGAGGCCTTTGGTCCTCCACGGGAAACCAGTCTTCCAGCTTGTGGTAGCTTGCATCTGGAAGAAATCCTGTTCCGTTCGGGATTGTAGGTGGCCGAGGCCGGGTGCCCGGCAGAGGGAGTTGGGCACAAACGATGTCCTGTTTAGAGCGATAAGTAAAGTCAGCTGCCCACGTGCCTGATGTCAGTTTGTAGGAGGCCTTTGGCCCTCCATGGGAAGCCAGGCTTCCTGCTTGTGGCAGCTTGCATCTGGAAGAAATGCTGTTCCGTTCGGGATTGTCGGAGTCCAGAGCTGGGTGCCCGGCTGAGGGAGTTGGACACAAAGGTTGGGCAGTTTCCAGGGGTAAGTAAAGTCAGCTGCCCAGGTGTTTGATGTCAGTTTGTAGGAGGCCTTTGGCCCTCCATGAGAAGCCAGGTTTCCTGCTTGTGGCAGCTTGCATCTGGAAGAACTCCGGTTCCGTTCGGGATTGTAGGTGGCCGAGGCCAAATGCCCGGCAGAGGGAGTTGGGCTCAAAGGATGGCCTGTTTCCAGGGATAAGTCAGCTGCCCAGGTGCCTGATGTCAGTTTGTAGGAGGCCTTTGGCCCTCCAAGTGAAGCCAGGCTTCCTGCTTGTGGCAGCTTGCATCTGGAAGAAATCCTGTTCCGTTCGGGATTGTAGGTGGCCAAGGCCTTGTGCCCGGCAGAGGGAGTTGGGCACAAAGGATGGCCTGTTTCCAGGGGTAAGTAAAGTCAGCTGCCCACGTGCCTGATGTCAGTTTGTAGGAGGCCTTTGGCCCTCCATGGGAAGCCAGGCTTCCTGCTTGTGGCAGCTTGCATCTGGAAGAAATCCTGTTCCGTTCGGGATTGTAGGAGTCCAGAGCTGGGTGCCCGGCTGAGGGAGTTGGACACAAAGGATGGGCTGTTTCCAGGGGTAAGTAAAGTCAGCTGCCCAGGTGCCTGATGTCAGTTTGTAGGAGGCCTTTGGTCCTCCACGGGAAACCAGTCTTCCAGCTTGTGGCAGCTTGCATCTGGAAGAAATCCTGTTCCGTTCGGGATTGTAGGTGGCCGAGGCCGGGTGCCCGGCAGAGGGAGTTGGGCAGAAACGATGTCCTGTTTAGAGCGATAAGTAAAGTCAGCTGCCCACGTGCCTGATGTCAGTTTGTAGGAGGCCTTTGGCCCTCCATGGGAAGCCAGGCTTCCTGCTTGTGGCAGCTTGCATCTGGAAGAAATCCTGTTCCGTTCGGGATTGTAGGTGGCCGGAGCTGGGTGCCCGGCAGAGGGAGTTGGGCACAAAGGATGTCCTTTTTCCAGGGATAAGTAAAGTCAGCTGCCCAGGTGCCTGATGTCAGTTTGTAGGAGGCCTTTGGCCCTCCAAGGGAAGCTCGTCTTCCTGTTTAAGGCAGCTTGCATCTGGAAGAAATCCTGTTCCGTTCGGGATTGTAGGTGGCCGAGGCCAGGTGCCCGGCAGAGGGAGTTGGGCACAAAGGATGGCCTGTTTCCAGGGGTAAGTA
The DNA here is from genome assembly GCF_029207755.1 of Chamaea fasciata. NCBI lineage: Eukaryota > Metazoa > Chordata > Aves > Passeriformes > Sylviidae > Chamaea > Chamaea fasciata. Next base: position 46,975 of record NW_027094555.1, read on the forward strand.
AAGTCAGCTGCCCAGGTGCCTGATGTCAGTTTGTAGGAGGCCTTTGGCCCTCCAAGGGAAGCTTGTCTTCCACTTTGTGGCAGCTTGCATCGGGAAGTAGTCCTGATCTGTTCGGGATTGCAGGCGGCCGAGGCCTGGTGCCCGGCAGAGAGAGTTGGGCACAAAGGATGGCCTGTATCCAGGGGTAAGTAAAGTCAGCTGCCCAGGTGCCTGATGTCAGTTTGTAGGAGGCCTTTGGTCCTCCATGGGAAACCAGTCTTTCAGCTTGTGGCAGCTTGCATCTGGAAGAAATCCTGTTCCGTTCGGGATTGTAGTTGGACGAGGCCAGGTGCCGGGAAGAGGGAGTTGGGCACAAAGGATGGCCTGTTTCCAGGGGTAAGTAAAGTCAGCTGCCCAGGTGCCTGATGTCAGTTTGTAGGCGGCCTTTGGCCCTCCAAGTGAAGCCACGTTTCCTGCTTGTGGCAGCTTGCATCTCGAAGAACTCCGGTTCCGTTCGGGATTGTAGGTGGCCGAGGCCAAATGCCCGGCAGAGGGAGTTGGGCACAAATGATGGCCTGTTTCCAGGGATAAGTAAAGTCAGCTGCCCAGGTGCCTGATGTCAGTTTGTAGGAGGCCTTTGGCCCTCCAAGTGAAGCCAGGCTTCCTGCTTGTGGCAGCTTGCATCTGGAAGAAATCCTGTTCCGTTCGGGATTGTAGGTGGCCAAGGCCTGGGGCCCGGCAGAGGGAGTTGGGCACAAAGGATGGCCTGTTTCCAGGGGTAAGTAAAGTCAGCTGCCCAGGTGCCTGATGTCAGTTTGTAGGAGGCCTTTGGCCCTCCAAGGAAAGCTAGTCTTTATGTTCTAGGCAGCTTGCATCGGGAAGAAATCCTGTTCCGTTCGGGATTGTAGGTGGCCGGAGCTGGGTGCCCAGCTGAGGGAGTTGGGCACAAAGGATGGGCTGTTTCCAGGGGTAAGTAAAGTCAGCTGCCCAGGTGCCTGATGTCAGTTTGTAGGAGGCCTTTGGTCCTCCACGGGAAACCAGTCTTCCAGCTTGTGGTAGCTTGCATCTGGAAGAAATCCTGTTCCGTTCGGGATTGTAGGTGGCCGAGGCCGGGTGCCCGGCAGAGGGAGTTGGGCACAAACGATGTCCTGTTTAGAGCGATAAGTAAAGTCAGCTGCCCACGTGCCTGATGTCAGTTTGTAGGAGGCCTTTGGCCCTCCATGGGAAGCCAGGCTTCCTGCTTGTGGCAGCTTGCATCTGGAAGAAATGCTGTTCCGTTCGGGATTGTCGGAGTCCAGAGCTGGGTGCCCGGCTGAGGGAGTTGGACACAAAGGTTGGGCAGTTTCCAGGGGTAAGTAAAGTCAGCTGCCCAGGTGTTTGATGTCAGTTTGTAGGAGGCCTTTGGCCCTCCATGAGAAGCCAGGTTTCCTGCTTGTGGCAGCTTGCATCTGGAAGAAATCCTGTTCCGTTCGGGATTGTAGGTGGCCGGAGCTGGGTGCCCGGATGAGGGAGTTGGACACAAAGGATGGGCTGTTTCCAGGGGTAAGTAAAGTCAGCTGCCCAGGTGCCTGATGTCAGTTTGCAGGTGGCTATTGGTCCTCCATGGAAAGCCAGGCTTCCAGCTTGTGGCAGCTTGCATCGGGAAGTAATCCTGATCTGTTCGGGATTGCAGGTGGCCGAGGCCTGGTGCCCGGCAGAGGGAGTTGGGCACAAAGGATGGCCTGTATCCAGGGGTAAGTAAAGTCAGCTGCCCAGGTGCCTGATGTCAGTTTGTAGGAGGCCTTTGGCCCTCCAAGGAAAGCTAGTCTTTATGTTCAAGGCAGCTTGCATCGGGAAGAAATCCTGTTCCGTTCGGGATTGTAGGTGGCCGGAGCTGGGTGCCCAGCTGAGGGAGTTGGGCACAAAGGATGGGCTGTTTCCAGGGGTAAGTAAAGTCAGCTGCCCAGGTGCCTGATGTCAGTTTGTAGGAGGCCTTTGGTCCTCCACGGGAAACCAGTCTTCCAGCTTGTGGCAGCTTGCATCTGGAAGAAATCCTGTTCCGTTCGGGATTGTAGGTGGCCGAGGCCGGGTGCCCGGCAGAGGGAGTTGGGCAGAAACGATGTCCTGTTTAGAGCGATAAGTAAAGTCAGCTGCCCACGTGCCTGATGTCAGTTTGTAGGAGGCCTTTGGCCCTCCATGGGAAGCCAGGCTTCCTGCTTGTGGCAGCTTGCATCTGGAAGAAATCCTGTTCCGTTCGGGATTGTAGGTGGCCGGAGCTGGGTGCCCGGCAGAGGGAGTTGGGCACAAAGGATGTCCTTTTTCCAGGGATAAGTAAAGTCAGCTGCCCAGGTGCCTGATGTCAGTTTGTAGGAGGCCTTTGGCCCTCCAAGGGAAGCTCGTCTTCCTGTTTAAGGCAGCTTGCATCTGGAAGAAATCCTGTTCCGTTCGGGATTGTAGGTGGCCGAGGCCAGGTGCCCGGCAGAGGGAGTTGGGCACAAAGGATGGCCTGTTTCCAGGGGTAAGTAAAGTCAGCTGCCCAGGTGCCTGATGTCAGTTTGTAGGAGGCCTTTGGCCCTCCAAGGGAAGCTTGTCTTCCACTTTGTGGCAGCTTGCATCGGGAAGTAGTCCTGATCTGTTCGGGATTGCAGGCGGCCGAGGCCTGGTGCCCGGCAGAGAGAGTTGGGCACAAAGGATGGCCTGTATCCAGGGGTAAGTAAAGTCAGCTGCCCAGGTGCCTGATGTCAGTTTGTAGGAGGCCTTTGGTCCTCCATGGGAAACCAGTCTTTCAGCTTGTGGCAGCTTGCATCTGGAAGAAATCCTGTTCCGTTCGGGATTGTAGTTGGACGAGGCCAGGTGCCGGGAAGAGGGAGTTGGGCACAAAGGATGGCCTGTTTCCAGGGGTAAGTAAAGTCAGCTGCCCAGGTGCCTGATGTCAGTTTGTAGGCGGCCTTTGGCCCTCCAAGTGAAGCCACGTTTCCTGCTTGTGGCAGCTTGCATCTCGAAGAACTCCGGTTCCGTTCGGGATTGTAGGTGGCCGAGGCCAAATGCCCGGCAGAGGGAGTTGGGCACAAATGATGGCCTGTTTCCAGGGATAAGTAAAGTCAGCTGCCCAGGTGCCTGATGTCAGTTTGTAGGAGGCCTTTGGCCCTCCAAGTGAAGCCAGGCTTCCTGCTTGTGGCAGCTTGCATCTGGAAGAAATCCTGTTCCGTTCGGGATTGTAGGTGGCCAAGGCCTGGGGCCCGGCAGAGGGAGTTGGGCACAAAGGATGGCCTGTTTCCAGGGGTAAGTAAAGTCAGCTGCCCAGGTGCCTGATGTCAGTTTGTAGGAGGCCTTTGGCCCTCCAAGGAAAGCTAGTCTTTATGTTCTAGGCAGCTTGCATCGGGAAGAAATCCTGTTCCGTTCGGGATTGTAGGTGGCCGGAGCTGGGTGCCCAGCTGAGGGAGTTGGGCACAAAGGATGGGCTGTTTCCAGGGGTAAGTAAAGTCAGCTGCCCAGGTGCCTGATGTCAGTTTGTAGGAGGCCTTTGGTCCTCCACGGGAAACCAGTCTTCCAGCTTGTGGTAGCTTGCATCTGGAAGAAATCCTGTTCCGTTCGGGATTGTAGGTGGCCGAGGCCGGGTGCCCGGCAGAGGGAGTTGGGCACAAACGATGTCCTGTTTAGAGCGATAAGTAAAGTCAGCTGCCCACGTGCCTGATGTCAGTTTGTAGGAGGCCTTTGGCCCTCCATGGGAAGCCAGGCTTCCTGCTTGTGGCAGCTTGCATCTGGAAGAAATGCTGTTCCGTTCGGGATTGTCGGAGTCCAGAGCTGGGTGCCCGGCTGAGGGAGTTGGACACAAAGGTTGGGCAGTTTCCAGGGGTAAGTAAAGTCAGCTGCCCAGGTGTTTGATGTCAGTTTGTAGGAGGCCTTTGGCCCTCCATGAGAAGCCAGGTTTCCTGCTTGTGGCAGCTTGCATCTGGAAGAAATCCTGTTCCGTTCGGGATTGTAGGTGGCCGGAGCTGGGTGCCCGGATGAGGGAGTTGGACACAAAGGATGGGCTGTTTCCAGGGGTAAGTAAAGTCAGCTGCCCAGGTGCCTGATGTCAGTTTGCAGGTGGCTATTGGTCCTCCATGGAAAGCCAGGCTTCCAGCTTGTGGCAGCTTGCATCGGGAAGTAATCCTGATCTGTTCGGGATTGCAGGTGGCCGAGGCCTGGTGCCCGGCAGAGGGAGTTGGGCACAAAGGATGGCCTGTATCCAGGGGTAAGTAAAGTCAGCTGCCCAGGTGCCTGATGTCAGTTTGTAGGAGGCCTTTGGCCCTCCAAGGAAAGCTAGTCTTTATGTTCAAGGCAGCTTGCATCGGGAAGAAATCCTGTTCCGTTCGGGATTGTAGGTGGCCGGAGCTGGGTGCCCAGCTGAGGGAGTTGGGCACAAAGGATGGGCTGTTTCCAGGGGTAAGTAAAGTCAGCTGCCCAGGTGCCTGATGTCAGTTTGTAGGAGGCCTTTGGTCCTCCACGGGAAACCAGTCTTCCAGCTTATGGCAGCTTGCATCTGGAAGAAATCCTGTTCCGTTCGGGATTGTAGGTGGCCGAGGCCGGGTACCCGGCAGAGGGAGTTGGGCACAAACGATGTCCTGTTTAGAGCGATAAGTAAAGTCAGCTGCCCACGTGCCTGATGTCAGTTTGTAGGAGGCCTTTGGCCCTCCATGGGAAGCCAGGCTTCCTGCTTGTGGCAGCTTGCATCTGGAAGAAATGCTGTTCCGTTCGGGATTGTAGGTGGCCGGAGCTGGGTGCCCGGATGAGGGAGTTGGACACAAAGGTTGGGCTGTTTCCAGGGGTAAGTAAAGTCAGCTGCCCAGGTGTTTGATGTCAGTCTGTAGGAGGCCTTTGGCCCTCCATGGGAAGCCAGGTTTCCTGCTTGTGGCAGCTTGCATCTGGAAGAAATCCTGTTCCGTTCGGGATTGTAGGTGGCCGGAGCTGGGTGCCCGGATGAGGGAGTTGGACACAAAGGATGGGCTGTTTCCAGGGGTAAGTAAAGTCAGCTGCCCAGGTGCCTGATGTCAGTTTGCAGGTGGCTATCGGTCCTCCATGGAAAGCCAGGCTTCCAGCTTGTGGCAGCTTGCATCGGGAAGTAATCCTGATCTGTTCGGGATTGCAGGTGGCCGAGGCCTGGTGCCCGGCAGAGGGAGTTGGGCACAAAGGATGGCCTGTATCCAGGGGTAAGTAAAGTCAGCTGCCCAGGTGCCTGATGTCAGTTTGTAGGAGGCCTTTGGTCCTCCATGGGAAACCAGTCTTTCAGCTTGTGGCAGCTTGCATCTGGAAGAAATCCTGTTCCGTTCGGGATTGTAGGTGGCCGAGGCCAGGTGCCCGGCAGAGGGAGTTGGGCACAAAGGATGGGCTGTTTCCAGGGGTAAGTAAAGTCAGCTGCCCAGGTGCCTGATGTCAGTTTGTAGGAGGCCTTTGGCCCTCCAAGTGAAGCCACGTTTCCAGCTTGTGGCAGCTTGCATCTGGAAGAACTCCGGTTCCGTTCGGGATTGTAGGTGGCCGAGGCCAAATGCCCGGCAGAGGGAGTTGGGCTCAAAGGATGGCCTGTTTCCAGGGATAAGTCAGCTGCCCAGGTGCCTGATGTCAGTTTGTAGGAGGCCTTTGGCCCTCCAAGTGAAGCCAGGCTTCCTGCTTGTGGCAGCTTGCATCTGGAAGAAATCCTGTTCCGTTCGGGATTGTAGGTGGCCAAGGCCTTGTGCCCGGCAGAGGGAGTTGGGCACAAAGGATGGCCTGTTTCCAGGGGTAAGTAAAGTCAGCTGCCCACGTGCCTGATGTCAGTTTGTAGGAGGCCTTTGGCCCTCCATGGGAAGCCAGGCTTCCTGCTTGTGGCAGCTTGCATCTGGAAGAAATCCTGTTCCGTTCGGGATTGTAGGAGTCCAGAGCTGGGTGCCCGGCTGAGGGAGTTGGACACAAAGGATGGGCTGTTTCCAGGGGTAAGTAAAGTCAGCTGCCCAGGTGCCTGATGTCAGTTTGTAGGAGGCCTTTGGCCCTCCATGGGAAGCCAGGTTTCCTGCTTGTGGCAGCTTGCATCTGGAAGAAATCCTGTTCCGTTCGGGATTGTAGGTGGCCAAGGCCTGGTGCCCGGCAGTGGGAGTTGGGCACAAATGATGGCCTGTTTCCTGGGGTAAGTAAAGTCAGCTGCCCAGGTGCCTGATGTCAGTTTGTAGGAGGCCTTTGGCCCTCCATGGGAAGCCAGGCTTCCAGTTTGTGGCAGCTTGCATCTGGAACAAATCCTGTTCCGTTCTGGATTGTAGGTGGCCGAGGCCAGTTGCCGGGCTGAGGGAGTTGGGCACAAAGGATGGCCTGTTTCCTGGGGTAAGTAAAGTCAGCTTCCCAGGTGCCTGATGTCAGTTTCTAGGAGGCCTTTGGCCCTCCATGGGAAGCCAGGCTTCCTGCTTGTGGCAGCTTGCATCTGGAAGAAATCCTGTTTTGTTCAGGATTGTAGGAGTCCGGAGCTGGGTGCCCGGCTGAGGGAGTTGGACACAAAGGATGGCCTGTTTCCAGGGGTAAGTAAAGTCAGCTGCCCAGATGCCTGATGTCAGTTTGTCGGAGGCCTTTGGCCCTGCATAGGAAGCCAGGCTTCCTGCTTGTGGCAGCTTGCATCTGGAAGAAATCCTGTTCCGTTCGGGATTGTAGGTGGCCAAGGCCTGGTGCCCGGCAGAGGGAGTTGGGCACAAATGATGGCCTGTTTCATGAGGAAAGAAAAGTCAGCTGCCCAGGTGCCTGATGTCAGTTTGTAGGAGGCCTTTGGCCCTCCATGGGAAGCCAGGCTTCCAGTTTGTGGCAGCTTGCATCTGGAAGAAATCTTGTTCCGTTCGGGATTGTAGGTGGCCGAGGCCTGGTGCCCGACAGAGGGAGTTGGGCACAAAGGATGGCCTGTTTCCAGGGGTAAGTAAAGTCAGCTGCCCAGGTGCCTGATGTCAGTTTGTAGGAGGCCTTTGGCCCTCCAAGTGAAGCCACGTTTCCAGTTTGTGGCAGCTTGCATCTGGAAGAACTCCTGTTCCGTTCGGGATTGTAGGTGGCCGAAGCTGGGGGACCGGCAGAGGGAGTTGGGCACAAAGGATGGCCTGTTTCCAGAGGTAAGGAAAGTCAGCTGCCCAGGTGCCTGATGTCAGTTTGTAGGAGGCCTTTGGCCCTCCAAGGGAAGCTAGTCTTTATGTTCAAGGCAGCTTGCATCGGGAAGAAATCCTGTTCCGTTCGGGATTGTAGGTGGACGGAGCTGGGTGCCCAGCTGACGGAGTTGGGCACAAAGGATGGCCTGATTCCAGGGGTAAGTAAAGTCAGCTGCCCAGGTGCCTGATGTCAGTTTGTAGGAGGCCTTTGGCCCTCCAAGGGAAGCAAGTCTTCCTGTTCAAGGCAGCTTGCATCTGGAAGAAATCCTGTTCCGTTCGGGATTGTAGGTGGCCGGAGCTGGGTGCTTGGATGAGGGAGTTGGTCACAAAGGATGGGCTGTTTCCAGGGGTAAGTAAAGTCAGCTGCCCAGGTGCCTGATGTCAGTTTGTAGGAGGCCTTTGGCCCTCCAAGGAAAGCTAGTCTTTATGTTCTAGGCAGCTTGCATCGGGAAGAAATCCTGTTCCGTTCGGGATTGTAGGTGGCCGGAGCTGGGTGCCCAGCTGAGGGAGTTGGGCACAAAGGATGGGCTGTTTCCAGGGGTAAGTAAAGTCAGCTGCCCAGGTGCCTGATGTCAGTTTGTAGGAGGCCTTTGGTCCTCCACGGGAAACCAGTCTTCCAGCTTGTGGTAGCTTGCATCTGGAAGAAATCCTGTTCCGTTCGGGATTGTAGGTGGCCGAGGCCGGGTGCCCGGCAGAGGGAGTTGGGCACAAACGATGTCCTGTTTAGAGCGATAAGTAAAGTCAGCTGCCCACGTGCCTGATGTCAGTTTGTAGGAGGCCTTTGGCCCTCCATGGGAAGCCAGGCTTCCTGCTTGTGGCAGCTTGCATCTGGAAGAAATGCTGTTCCGTTCGGGATTGTCGGAGTCCAGAGCTGGGTGCCCGGCTGAGGGAGTTGGACACAAAGGTTGGGCAGTTTCCAGGGGTAAGTAAAGTCAGCTGCCCAGGTGTTTGATGTCAGTTTGTAGGAGGCCTTTGGCCCTCCATGAGAAGCCAGGTTTCCTGCTTGTGGCAGCTTGCATCTGGAAGAAATCCTGTTCCGTTCGGGATTGTAGGTGGCCGGAGCTGGGTGCCCGGATGAGGGAGTTGGACACAAAGGATGGGCTGTTTCCAGGGGTAAGTAAAGTCAGCTGCCCAGGTGCCTGATGTCAGTTTGCAGGTGGCTATTGGTCCTCCATGGAAAGCCAGGCTTCCAGCTTGTGGCAGCTTGCATCGGGAAGTAATCCTGATCTGTTCGGGATTGCAGGTGGCCGAGGCCTGGTGCCCGGCAGAGGGAGTTGGGCACAAAGGATGGCCTGTATCCAGGGGTAAGTAAAGTCAGCTGCCCAGGTGCCTGATGTCAGTTTGTAGGAGGCCTTTGGCCCTCCAAGGAAAGCTAGTCTTTATGTTCAAGGCAGCTTGCATCGGGAAGAAATCCTGTTCCGTTCGGGATTGTAGGTGGCCGGAGCTGGGTGCCCAGCTGAGGGAGTTGGGCACAAAGGATGGGCTGTTTCCAGGGGTAAGTAAAGTCAGCTGCCCAGGTGCCTGATGTCAGTTTGTAGGAGGCCTTTGGTCCTCCACGGGAAACCAGTCTTCCAGCTTATGGCAGCTTGCATCTGGAAGAAATCCTGTTCCGTTCGGGATTGTAGGTGGCCGAGGCCGGGTGCCCGGCAGAGGGAGTTGGGCACAAACGATGTCCTGTTTAGAGCGATAAGTAAAGTCAGCTGCCCACGTGCCTGATGTCAGTTTGTAGGAGGCCTTTGGCCCTCCATGGGAAGCCAGGCTTCCTGCTTGTGGCAGCTTGCATCTGGAAGAAATGCTGTTCCGTTCGGGGTTGTAGGTGGCCGGAGCTGGGTGCCCGGATGAGGGAGTTGGACACAAAGGTTGGGCTGTTTCCAGGGGTAAGTAAAGTCAGCTGCCCAGGTGTTTGATGTCAGTCTGTAGGAGGCCTTTGGCCCTCCATGGGAAGCCAGGTTTCCTGCTTGTGGCAGCTTGCATCTGGAAGAAATCCTGTTCCGTTCGGGATTGTAGGTGGCCGGAGCTGGGTGCCCGGATGAGGGAGTTGGACACAAAGGATGGGCTGTTTCCAGGGGTAAGTAAAGTCAGCTGCCCAGGTGCCTGATGTCAGTTTGCAGGTGGCTATCGGTCCTCCATGGAAAGCCAGGCTTCCAGCTTGTGGCAGCTTGCATCGGGAAGTAATCCTGATCTGTTCGGGATTGCAGGTGGCCGAGGCCTGGTGCCCGGCAGAGGGAGTTGGGCACAAAGGATGGCCTGTATCCAGGGGTAAGTAAAGTCAGCTGCCCAGGTGCCTGATGTCAGTTTGTAGGAGGCCTTTGGTCCTCCATGGGAAACCAGTCTTTCAGCTTGTGGCAGCTTGCATCTGGAAGAAATCCTGTTCCGTTCGGGATTGTAGGTGGCCGAGGCCAGGTGCCCGGCAGAGGGAGTTGGGCACAAAGGATGGGCTGTTTCCAGGGGTAAGTAAAGTCAGCTGCCCAGGTGCCTGATGTCAGTTTGTAGGAGGCCTTTGGCCCTCCAAGTGAAGCCACGTTTCCAGCTTGTGGCAGCTTGCATCTGGAAGAACTCCGGTTCCGTTCGGGATTGTAGGTGGCCGAGGCCAAATGCCCGGCAGAGGGAGTTGGGCTCAAAGGATGGCCTGTTTCCAGGGATAAGTCAGCTGCCCAGGTGCCTGATGTCAGTTTGTAGGAGGCCTTTGGCCCTCCAAGTGAAGCCAGGCTTCCTGCTTGTGGCAGCTTGCATCTGGAAGAAATCCTGTTCCGTTCGGGATTGTAGGTGGCCAAGGCCTTGTGCCCGGCAGAGGGAGTTGGGCACAAAGGATGGCCTGTTTCCAGGGGTAAGTAAAGTCAGCTGCCCACGTGCCTGATGTCAGTTTGTAGGAGGCCTTTGGCCCTCCATGGGAAGCCAGGCTTCCTGCTTGTGGCAGCTTGCATCTGGAAGAAATCCTGTTCCGTTCGGGATTGTAGGAGTCCAGAGCTGGGTGCCCGGCTGAGGGAGTTGGACACAAAGGATGGGCTGTTTCCAGGGGTAAGTAAAGTCAGCTGCCCAGGTGCCTGATGTCAGTTTGTAGGAGGCCTTTGGCCCTCCATGGGAAGCCAGGTTTCCTGCTTGTGGCAGCTTGCATCTGGAAGAAATCCTGTTCCGTTCGGGATTGTAGGTGGCCAAGGCCTGGTGCCCGGCAGTGGGAGTTGGGCACAAATGATGGCCTGATTCCAGGGGTAAGTAAAGTCAGCTGCCCAGGTGCCTGATGTCAGTTTGTAGGAGGCCTTTGGCCCTCCATGGGAAGCCAGGCTTCCAGTTTGTGGCAGCTTGCATCTGGAACAAATCCTGTTCCGTTCTGGATTGTAGGTGGCCGAGGCCAGTTGCCGGGCTGAGGGAGTTGGGCACAAAGGATGGCCTGTTTCCTGGGGTAAGTAAAGTCTGCTTCCCAGGTGCCTGATGTCAGTTTCTAGGAGGCCTTTGGCCCTCCATGGGAAGCCAGGCTTCCTGCTTGTGGCAGCTTGCATCTGGAAGAAATCCTGTTTTGTTCAGGATTGTAGGAGTCCGGAGCTGGGTGCCCGGCTGAGGGAGTTGGACACAAAGGATGGCCTGTTTCCAGGGGTAAGTAAAGTCAGCTGCCCAGATGCCTGATGTCAGTTTGTCGGAGGCCTTTGGCCCTGCATAGGAAGCCAGGCTTCCTGCTTGTGGCAGCTTGCATCTGGAAGAAATCCTGTTCCGTTCGGGATTGTAGGTGGCCAAGGCCTGGTGCCCGGCAGAGGGAGTTGGGCACAAATGATGGCCTGTTTCATGAGGAAAGAAAAGTCAGCTGCCCAGGTGCCTGATGTCAGTTTGTAGGAGGCCTTTGGCCCTCCATGGGAAGCCAGGCTTCCAGTTTGTGGCAGCTTGCATCTGGAAGAAATCTTGTTCCGTTCGGGATTGTAGGTGGCCGAGGCCTGGTGCCCGACAGAGGGAGTTGGGCACAAAGGATGGCCTGTTTCCAGGGGTAAGTAAAGTCAGCTGCCCAGGTGCCTGATGTCAGTTTGTAGGAGGCCTTTGGCCCTCCAAGTGAAGCCACGTTTCCAGTTTGTGGCAGCTTGCATCTGGAAGAACTCCTGTTCCGTTCGGGATTGTAGGTGGCCGAAGCTGGGGGACCGGCAGAGGGAGTTGGGCACAAAGGATGGCCTGTTTCCAGAGGTAAGGAAAGTCAGCTGCCCAGGTGCCTGATGTCAGTTTGTAGGAGGCCTTTGGCCCTCCAAGGGAAGCTAGTCTTTATGTTCAAGGCAGCTTGCATCGGGAAGAAATCCTGTTCCGTTCGGGATTGTAGGTGGACGGAGCTGGGTGCCCAGCTGACGGAGTTGGGCACAAAGGATGGCCTGATTCCAGGGGTAAGTAAAGTCAGCTGCCCAGGTGCCTGATGTCAGTTTGTAGGAGGCCTTTGGCCCTCCAAGGGAAGCAAGTCTTCCTGTTCAAGGCAGCTTGCATCTGGAAGAAATCCTGTTCCGTTCGGGATTGTAGGTGGCCGGAGCTGGGTGCTTGGATGAGGGAGTTGGTCACAAAGGATGGGCTGTTTCCAGGGGTAAGTAAAGTCAGCTGCCCAGGTGCCTGATGTCAGTTTGCAGGTGGCTATTGTTCCTCCATGGAAAGCCAGGCTTCCAGCTTGTGGCAGCTTACATCGGGAAGTAATCCTGATCTGTTCGGTATTGCAGGTGGCCGAGGCCTGGTGCCCGGCAGAGGGAGTTGGGCACAAAGGATGGCCTGTATCCAGGGGTAAGTAAAGTCAGCTGCCCAGGTGCCTGATGTCAGTTTGTAGGAGGCCTTTGGTCCTCCATGGGAAACCAGTCTTTCAGCTTGTGGCAGCTTGCATCTGGAAGAAATCCTGTTCCGTTCGGGATTGTAGGTGGCAGAGGCCAGGTGCCCGGCAGAGGGAGTTGGGCACAAAGGATGGCCTGTTTCCAGGGGTAAGTAAAGTCAGCTGCCCAGGTGCCTGATGTCAGTTTGTAGGCGGCCTTTGGCCCTCCAAGAGAAGCCACGTTTCCAGCTTGTGGCAGCTTGCATCTGGAAGAACTCCGGTTCCGTTCGGGATTGTAGGTGGCCGAGGCCAAATGCCCGGCAGAGGGAGTTGGGCACAAAGGATGGCCTGTTTCCAGGGGTAAGTAAAGTCAGCTGCCCAGGTGCCTGATGTCAGTTTGTAGGAGCCCTTTGGCCCTCCATAGGAAGCCAGGCTTCCTGCTTGTGGCAGCTTGCATCTGGAAGAAATCCTGTTCCGTTCGGGATTGTAGGTGGCCAAGGCCTGGTGCCCGGCAGAGGGAGTTGGGCACAAAGGATGGACTCTTTCCAGGGGTAAGTAAAGTCAGCTGCCCAGGTGCCTGATGTCAGTTTGTAGGAGGCCTTTGGCCCTCCAAGGAAAGCTAGTCTTTATGTTCAAGGCAGCTTGCATCTGGAAGAAATCCTGTTCCGTTCGGGATTGTAGGTGGCCGGAGCTGGGTGCCCAGCTGAGGGAGTTGGGCACAAAGGATGGCCTGATTCCAGGGGTAAGTAAAGTCAGCTGCCCAGGGGCCTGATGTCAGTTTGTAGGAGGCCTTTGGCCCTCCAAGGGAAGCTAGTCTTCCAGCTTGTGGCAGCTTGCATCTGGAAGAAATGCTGTTCCGTTCGGGATTGTGGGTGGCCGAGGCCAGGTGCCCGGCAGAGGGAGTTGGGCACAAACGATGTCCTGTTTAGAGGGATAAGTAAAGTCAGCTGCCCACGTGCCTGATGTCAGTTTGTAGAAGGCCTTTGGCCCTCCATGGTAAGCCAGGCTTCCTGCTTGTGGCAGCTTGCATCTGGAAGAAATCCTGTTCCGTTCGGGATTGTAAGTGGCCGGAGCTGGGTGCCCGGATGAGGGAGTTGGGCACAAAGGATGGCCTGTTTCCAGGGGTAAGTAAAGTCAGCTGCCCAGGTGCCTGATGTCAGTTTGTAGGAGGCCTTTGGCCCTCCAAGGGAAGCTTGTCTTCCACTTTGTGGCAGCTTGCATCGGGAAGTAGTCCTGATCTGTTCGGGATTGCAGGTGGCCGAGGCCTGGTGCCCGGCAGAGGGAGTTGGGCACAAAGGATGGCCTGTATCCAGGGGTAAGTAAAGTCAGCTGCCCAGGTGCCTGATGTCAGTTTGTAGGAGGCCTTTGGTCCTCCATGGGAAACCAGTCTTTCAGCTTGTGGCAGCTTGCATCTGGAAGAAATCCTGTTCCGTTCGGGATTGTAGTTGGCCGAGGCCAGGTGCCGGGAAGAGGGAGTTGGGCACAAAGGATGGCCTGTTTCCAGGGGTAAGTAAAGTCAGCTGCCCAGGTGCCTGATGTCAGTTTGTAGGCGGCCTTTGGCCCTCCAAGTGAAGCCACGTTTCCTGCTTGTGGCAGCTTGCATCTGGAAGAACTCCGGTTCCGTTCGGGATTGTAGGTGGCTGAGGCCAAATGCCCGGCAGAGGGAGTTGGGCACAAATGATGGCCTGTTTCCAGGGATAAGTAAAGTCAGCTGCCCAGGTGCCTGATATCAGTTTGTAGGAGGCCTTTGGCCCTCCAAGTGAAGCCGGGCTTCCTGCTTGTGGCAGCTTGCATCTGGAAGAAATCCTGTTCCGTTCGGGATTGTCGGAGTCCAGAGCTGGGTGCCCGGCTGAGGGAGTTGGACACAAAGGTTGGGCAGTTTCCAGGGGTAAGTAAAGTCAGCTGCCCAGGTGTTTGATGTCAGTTTGTAGGAGGCCTTTGGCCCTCCATGAGAAGCCAGGTTTCCTGCTTGTGGCAGCTTGCATCTGGAAGAAATCCTGTTCCGTTCGGGATTGTAGGTGGCCGGAGCTGGGTGCCCGGATGAGGGAGTTGGACACAAAGGATGGGCTGTTTCCAGGGGTAAGTAAAGTCAGCTGCCCAGGTGCCTGATGTCAGTTTGCAGGTGGCTATTGGTCCTCCATGGAAAGCCAGGCTTCCAGCTTGTGGCAGCTTGCATCGGGAAGTAATCCTGATCTGTTCGGGATTGCAGGTGGCCGAGGCCTGGTGCCCGGCAGAGGGAGTTGGGCACAAAGGATGGCCTGTATCCAGGGGTAAGTAAAGTCAGCTGCCCAGGTGCCTGATGTCAGTTTGTAGGAGGCCTTTGGCCCTCCAAGGAAAGCTAGTCTTTATGTTCAAGGCAGCTTGCATCGGGAAGAAATCCTGTTCCGTTCGGGATTGTAGGTGGCCGGAGCTGGGTGCCCAGCTGAGGGAGTTGGGCACAAAGGATGGGCTGTTTCCAGGGGTAAGTAAAGTCAGCTGCCCAGGTGCCTGATGTCAGTTTGTAGGAGGCCTTTGGTCCTCCACGGGAAACCAGTCTTCCAGCTTATGGCAGCTTGCATCTGGAAGAAATCCTGTTCCGTTCGGGATTGTAGGTGGCCGAGGCCGGGTGCCCGGCAGAGGGAGTTGGGCACAAACGATGTCCTGTTTAGAGCGATAAGTAAAGTCAGCTGCCCACGTGCCTGATGTCAGTTTGTAGGAGGCCTTTGGCCCTCCATGGGAAGCCAGGCTTCCTGCTTGTGGCAGCTTGCATCTGGAAGAAATGCTGTTCCGTTCGGGATTGTAGGTGGCCGGAGCTGGGTGCCCGGATGAGGGAGTTGGACACAAAGGTTGGGCTGTTTCCAGGGGTAAGTAAAGTCAGCTGCCCAGGTGTTTGATGTCAGTCTGTAGGAGGCCTTTGGCCCTCCATGGGAAGCCAGGTTTCCTGCTTGTGGCAGCTTGCATCTGGAAGAAATCCTGTTCCGTTCGGGATTGTAGGTGGCCGGAGCTGGGTGCCCGGATGAGGGAGTTGGACACAAAGGATGGGCTGTTTCCAGGGGTAAGTAAAGTCAGCTGCCCAGGTGCCTGATGTCAGTTTGCAGGTGGCTATCGGTCCTCCATGGAAAGCCAGGCTTCCAGCTTGTGGCAGCTTGCATCGGGAAGTAATCCTGATCTGTTCGGGATTGCAGGTGGCCGAGGCCTGGTGCCCGGCAGAGGGAGTTGGGCACAAAGGATGGCCTGTATCCAGGGGTAAGTAAAGTCAGCTGCCCAGGTGCCTGATGTCAGTTTGTAGGAGGCCTTTGGTCCTCCATGGGAAACCAGTCTTTCAGCTTGTGGCAGCTTGCATCTGGAAGAAATCCTGTTCCGTTCGGGATTGTAGGTGGCCGAGGCCAGGTGCCCGGCAGAGGGAGTTGGGCACAAAGGATGGGCTGTTTCCAGGGGTAAGTAAAGTCAGCTGCCCAGGTGCCTGATGTCAGTTTGTAGGAGGCCTTTGGCCCTCCAAGTGAAGCCACGTTTCCAGCTTGTGGCAGCTTGCATCTGGAAGAACTCCGGTTCCGTTCGGGATTGTAGGTTGCCGAGGCCAAATGCCCGGCAGAGGGAGTTGGGCTCAAAGGATGGCCTGTTTCCAGGGATAAGTCAGCTGCCCAGGTGCCTGATGTCAGTTTGTAGGAGGCCTTTGGCCCTCCAAGTGAAGCCAGGCTTCCTGCTTGTGGCAGCTTGCATCTGGAAGAAATCCTGTTCCGTTCGGGATTGTAGGTGGCCAAGGCCTTGTGCCCGGCAGAGGGAGTTGGGCACAAAGGATGGCCTGTTTCCAGGGGTAAGTAAAGTCAGCTGCCCACGTGCCTGATGTCAGTTTGTAGGAGGCCTTTGGCCCTCCATGGGAAGCCAGGCTTCCTGCTTGTGGCAGCTTGCATCTGGAAGAAATCCTGTTCCGTTCGGGATTGTAGGAGTCCAGAGCTGGGTGCCCGGCTGAGGGAGTTGGACACAAAGGATGGGCTGTTTCCAGGGGTAAGTAAAGTCAGCTGCCCAGGTGCCTGATGTCAGTTTGTAGGAGGCCTTTGGCCCTCCATGGGAAGCCAGGTTTCCTGCTTGTGGCAGCTTGCATCTGGAAGAAATCCTGTTCCGTTCGGGATTGTAGGTGGCCAAGGCCTGGTGCCCCGCAGTGGGAGTTGGGCACAAATGATGGCCTGTTTCCTGGGGTAAGTAAAGTCAGCTGCCCAGGTGCCTGATGTAAGTTTGTAGGAGGCCTTTGGCCCTCCATGGGAAGCCAGGCTTCCAGTTTGTGGCAGCTTGCATCTGGAACAAATCCTGTTCCGTTCTGGATTGTAGGTGGCCGAGGCCAGTTGCCGGGCTGAGGGAGTTGGGCACAAAGGATGGCCTGTTTCCAGGGGTAAGTAAAGTCAGCTGCCCAGGTGCCTGATGTCAGTTTGTAGGAGGCCTTTGGCCCTCCAAGTGAAGCCACGTTTCCAGTTTGTGGCAGCTTGCATCTGGAAGAACTCCTGTTCCGTTCGGGATTGTAGGTGGTTGAAGCTGGGGGACCGGCAGAGGGAGTTGGGCACAAAGGATGGCCTGTTTCCAGAGGTAAGGAAAGTCAGCTGCCCAGGTGCCTGATGTCAGTTTGTAGGAGGCCTTTGGCCCTCCAAGGGAAGCTAGTCTTTATGTTCAAGGCAGCTTGCATCTGGAAGAAATCCTGTTCCGTTCGGGATTGTAGGTGGACGGAGCTGGGTGCCCAGCTGACGGAGTTGGGCACAAAGGATGGCCTGATTCCAGGGGTAAGTAAAGTCAGCTGCCCAGGTGCCTGATGTCAGTTTGTAGGAGGCCTTTGGCCCTCCAAGGGAAGCAAGTCTTCCTGTTCAAGGCAGCTTGCATCTGGAAGAAATCCTGTTCCGTTCGGGATTGTAGGTGGCCGGAGCTCGGTGCTTGGATGAGGGAGTTGGTCACAAAGGATGGGCTGTTTCCAGGGGTAAGTAAAGTCAGCTGCCCAGGTGCCTGATGTCAGTTTGCAGGTGGCTATTGTTCCTCCATGGAAAGCCAGGCTTCCAGCTTGTGGCAGCTTGCATCGGGAAGTAATCCTGATCTGTTCGGTATTGCAGGTGGCCGAGGCCTGGTGCCCGGCAGAGGGAGTTGGGCACAAAGGATGGCCTGTATCCAGGGGTAAGTAAAGTCAGCTTCCCAGGTGCCTGATGTCAGTTTGTAGGAGGCCTTTGGTCCTCCATGGGAAACCAGTCTTTCAGATTGTGGCAGCTTGCATCTGGAAGAAATCCTGTTCCGTTCGGGATTGTAGGTGGCAGAGGCCAGGTGCCCGGCAGAG
The DNA here is from genome assembly GCF_029207755.1 of Chamaea fasciata. Classification (NCBI taxonomy): domain Eukaryota; kingdom Metazoa; phylum Chordata; class Aves; order Passeriformes; family Sylviidae; genus Chamaea; species Chamaea fasciata. The sequence continues at coordinate 64,109 of NW_027094555.1, forward strand.
GGAGTTGGGCACAAAGGATGGCCTGTTTCCAGGGGTAAGTAAAGTCAGCTGCCCAGGTGCCTGATGTCAGTTTGTAGGCGGCCTTTGGCCCTCCAAGAGAAGCCACGTTTCCAGCTTGTGGCAGCTTGCATCTGGAAGAACTCCGGTTCCGTTCGGGATTGTAGGTGGCCGAGGCCAAATGCCCGGCAGAGGGAGTTGGGCACAAAGGATGGCCTGTTTCCAGGGGTAAGTAAAGTCAGCTGCCCAGGTGCCTGATGTCAGTTTGTAGGAGCCCTTTGGCCCTCCATAGGAAGCCAGGCTTCCTGCTTGTGGCAGCTTGCATCTGGAAGAAATCCTGTTCCGTTCGGGATTGTAGGTGGCCAAGGCCTGGTGCCCGGCAGAGGGAGTTGGGCACAAAGGATGGACTCTTTCCAGGGGTAAGTAAAGTCAGCTGCCCAGGTGCCTGATGTCAGTTTGTAGGAGGCCTTTGGCCCTCCAAGGAAAGCTAGTCTTTATGTTCAAGGCAGCTTGCATCTGGAAGAAATCCTGTTCCGTTCGGGATTGTAGGTGGCCGGAGCTGGGTGCCCAGCTGAGGGAGTTGGGCACAAAGGATGGCCTGATTCCAGGGGTAAGTAAAGTCAGCTGCCCAGGGGCCTGATGTCAGTTTGTAGGAGGCCTTTGGCCCTCCAAGGGAAGCTAGTCTTCCAGCTTGTGGCAGCTTGCATCTGGAAGAAATGCTGTTCCGTTCGGGATTGTGGGTGGCCGAGGCCAGGTGCCCGGCAGAGGGAGTTGGGCACAAACGATGTCCTGTTTAGAGGGATAAGTAAAGTCAGCTGCCCACGTGCCTGATGTCAGTTTGTAGAAGGCCTTTGGCCCTCCATGGTAAGCCAGGCTTCCTGCTTGTGGCAGCTTGCATCTGGAAGAAATCCTGTTCCGTTCGGGATTGTAAGTGGCCGGAGCTGGGTGCCCGGATGAGGGAGTTGGGCACAAAGGATGGCCTGTTTCCAGGGGTAAGTAAAGTCAGCTGCCCAGGTGCCTGATGTCAGTTTGTAGGAGGCCTTTGGCCCTCCAAGGGAAGCTTGTCTTCCACTTTGTGGCAGCTTGCATCGGGAAGTAGTCCTGATCTGTTCGGGATTGCAGGTGGCCGAGGCCTGGTGCCCGGCAGAGGGAGTTGGGCACAAAGGATGGCCTGTATCCAGGGGTAAGTAAAGTCAGCTGCCCAGGTGCCTGATGTCAGTTTGTAGGAGGCCTTTGGTCCTCCATGGGAAACCAGTCTTTCAGCTTGTGGCAGCTTGCATCTGGAAGAAATCCTGTTCCGTTCGGGATTGTAGTTGGCCGAGGCCAGGTGCCGGGAAGAGGGAGTTGGGCACAAAGGATGGCCTGTTTCCAGGGGTAAGTAAAGTCAGCTGCCCAGGTGCCTGATGTCAGTTTGTAGGCGGCCTTTGGCCCTCCAAGTGAAGCCACGTTTCCTGCTTGTGGCAGCTTGCATCTGGAAGAACTCCGGTTCCGTTCGGGATTGTAGGTGGCTGAGGCCAAATGCCCGGCAGAGGGAGTTGGGCACAAATGATGGCCTGTTTCCAGGGATAAGTAAAGTCAGCTGCCCAGGTGCCTGATATCAGTTTGTAGGAGGCCTTTGGCCCTCCAAGTGAAGCCGGGCTTCCTGCTTGTGGCAGCTTGCATCTGGAAGAAATCCTGTTCCGTTCGGGATTGTAGGTGGCCAAGGCCTGGGGCCCAGCAGAGGGAGTTGGGCACAAAGGATGGCCTGTTTCCAGGGGTAAGTAAAGTCAGCTGCCCAGGTGCCTGATGTCAGTTTGTAGGAGGCCTTTGGCCCTCCAAGGAAAGCTAGTCTTTATGTTCAAGGCAGCTTGCATCGGGAAGAAATCCTGTTCCGTTCGGGATTGTAGGTGGCCGGAGCTGGGTGCCCAGTTGAGGGAGTTGGGCACAAAGGATGGGCTGTTTCCAGGGGTAAGTAAAGTCAGCTGCCCAGGTGCCTGATGTCAGTTTGTAGGAGGCCTTTGGTCCTCCACGGGAAACCAGTCTTCCAGCTTGTGGCAGCTTGCATCTGGAAGAAATCCTGTTCCGTTCGGGATTGTAGGTGGCCGAGGCCGGGTGCCCGGCAGAGGGAGTTGGGCACAAACGATGTCCTGTTTAGAGCGATAAGTAAAGTCAGCTGCCCACGTGCCTGATGTCAGTTTGTAGGAGGCCTTTGGCCCTCCATGGGAAGCCAGGCTTCCTGCTTGTGGCAGCTTGCATCTGGAAGAAATGCTGTTCCGTTCGGGATTGTCGGAGTCCAGAGCTGGGTGCCCGGCTGAGGGAGTTGGACACAAAGGTTGGGCTGTTTCCAGGGGTAAGTAAAGTCAGCTGCCCAGGTGTTTGATGTCAGTTTGTAGGAGGCCTTTGGCCCTCCATGGGAAGCCAGGTTTCCTGCTTGTGGCAGCTTGCATCTGGAAGAAATCCTGTTCCGTTCGGGATTGTAGGTGGCCGGAGCTGGGTGCCCGGATGAGGGAGTTGGACACAAAGGATGGGCTGTTTCCAGGGTAAGTAAAGTCAGCTGCCCAGGTGCCTGATGTCAGTTTGCAGGTGGCTATTGGTCCTCCATGGAAAGCCAGGCTTCCAGCTTGTGGCAGCTTGCATCGGGAAGTAATCCTGATCTGTTCGGGATTGCAGGTGGCCGAGGCCTGGTGCCCGGCAGAGGGAGTTGGGCACAAAGGATGGCCTGTATCCAGGGGTAAGTAAAGTCAGCTGCCCAGGTGCCTGATGTCAGTTTGTAGGAGGCCTTTGGTCCTCCATGGGAAACCAGTCTTTCCGCTTGTGGCAGCTTGCATCTGGAAGAAATCCTGTTCCGTTCGGGATTGTAGGTGGCCGAGGCCAGGTGCCCGGCAGAGGGAGTTGGGCACAAAGGATGGGCTGTTTCCAGGGTAAGTAAAGTCAGCTGCCCAGGTGCCTGATGTCAGTTTGTAGGCGGCCTTTGGCCCTCCAAGTGAAGCCACGTTTCCAGCTTGTGGCAGCTTGCATCTGGAAGAACTCCGGTTCCGTTCGGGATTGTAGGTTGCCGAAGCCAAATGCCCGGCAGAGGGAGTTGGGCACAAAGGATGGCCTGTTTCCAGGGATAAGTCAGCTGCCCAGGTGCCTGATGTCAGTTTGTAGGCGGCCATTGGCCCTCCATAGGAAGCCAGGCTTCCTGCTTGTGGCAGCTTGCATCTGGAAGAAATCCTGTTCCGTTCGGGATTGTAGGAGTCAGAGCTGGGTGCCCGGCTGAGGGAGTTGGACACAAAGGATGGGCTGTTTCCAGGGGTAAGTAAAGTCAGCTGCCCAGGTGCCTGATGTCAGTTTGTAGGAGGCCTTTGGCCCTCCATGGGAAGCCAGGTTTCCTGCTTGTGGCAGCTTGCATCTGGAAGAAATCCTGTTCCGTTCGGGATTGTAGGAGTCCAGAGCTGGGTGCCCGGCTGAGGGAGTTGGACACAAAGGATGGGCTGTTTCCAGGGGTAAGTAAAGTCAGCTGCCCAGGTGCCTGATGTCAGTTTTGTAGAAGGGTGAGGCCTTTGGCCCTCCATGGGAAGCCAGGTTTCCTGCTTGTGGCAGCTTGCATCTGGAAGAAATCCTGTTCCGTTCGGGATTGTAGGTGGCCAAGGCCTGGTGCCCGGGCAGTGGGAGTTGGGCACAAATGATGGCCTGTTTCCTGGGGTAAGTAAAGTCAGCTGCCCAGGTGCCTGATGTCAGTTTGTAGGAGGCCTTTGGCCCTCCATGGGAAGCCAGGCTTCCAGTTTGTGGCAGCTTGCATCTGGAACAAATCCTGTTCCGTTCTGGATTGTAGGTGGCCGAGGCCAGTTGCCGGGCTGAGGGAGTTGGGCAAAAAGGATGGCCTGTTTCCTGGGGTAAGTAAAGTCAGGTGCCCAGGTGCCTGATGTCAGTTTCTAGGAGGCCTTTGGCCCTCCATGGGAAGCCAGGCTTCCTGCTTGTGGCAGCTTGCATCTGGAAGAAATCCTGTTTTGTTCGGGATTGTAGGAGTCCGGAGCTGGGTGCCCGGCTGAGGGAGTTGGACACAAAGGATGGCCTGTTTCCAGGGGTAAGTAAAGTCAGCTGCCCAGGTGCCTGATGTCAGTTTGTAGGAGGCCTTTGGCCCTGCATAGGAAGCCAGGCTTCCTGCTTGTGGCAGCTTGCATCTGGAAGAAATCCTGTTCCGTTCGGAATTGTAGGTGGCCAAGGCCTGGTGCCCGGCAGAGGGAGTTGAGCACAAATGATGGCCTGTTTCCAGGGGTAAGTAAAGTCAGCTCCCCAGGTGCCTGATGTCAGTTTGTAGGAGGCCTTTGGCCCTCCATGGGAAGCCCAGGCTTCCAGTTTGTGGCAGCTTGCATCTGGAAGAAATCCTGTTCCGTTCGGGATTGTAGGTGGCCGAGGCCAGGTGCCCAGCAGAGGGAGTTGGGCACAAATGATGCCCTGTTTCATGAGGAAAGAAAAGTCAGCTGCCCAGGTGCCTGATGTCAGTTTGTAGGAGGCCTTTGGTCCTCCATGGAAAGCCACGCTTCCAGCTTGTGGCTGCATGCATCTGGAAGAAATCCTGTTCCGTTCGGGATTGTAGGTGGCCGAGGCCTGGTGCCCGACAGAGGGAGTTGGGCACAAAGGATGGCCTGTTTCCAGGGGTAAGTAAAGTCAGCTGCCCCAGGCGCCTGATGTCAGTTTGTAGGAGGCCTTTGGCCCTCCAAGTGAAGCCACGTTTCCAGTTTGTGGCAGCTTGCATCTGGAAGAACTCCTGTTCCGTTCGGGATTGTAGGTGGCCGAAGCTGGGGGACCGGCAGAGGGAGTTGGGCACAAAGGATGGCCTGTTTCCAGAGGTAAGGAAAGTCAGCTGCCCAGGTGCCTGATGTCAGTTTGTAGGAGGCCTTTGGCCCTCCAAGGGAAGCTAGTCTTTATGTTCAAGGCAGCTTGCATCGGGAAGAAATCCTGTTCCGTTCGGGATTGTAGGTGGACGGAGCTGGGTGCCCAGCTGACGGAGTTGGGCACAAAGGATGGCCTGATTCCAGGGGTAAGTAAAGTCAGCTGCCCAGGTGCCTGATGTCAGTTTGTAGGAGGCCTTTGGCCCTCCAAGGGAAGCAAGTCTTCCTGTTCAAGGCAGCTTGCATCTGGAAGAAATCCTGTTCCGTTCGGGATTGTAGGTGGCCGGAGCTGGGTGCTTGGATGAGGGAGTTGGTCACAAAGGATGGGCTGTTTCCAGGGGTAAGTAAAGTCAGCTGCCCAGGTGCCTGATGTCAGTTTGCAGGTGGCTATTGTTCCTCCATGGAAAGCCAGGCTTCCAGCTTGTGGCAGCTTGCATCGGGAAGTAATCCTGATCTGTTCGGTATTGCAGGTGGCCGAGGCCTGGTGCCCGGCAGAGGGAGTTGGGCACAAAGGATGGCCTGTATCCAGGGGTAAGTAAAGTCAGCTGCCCAGGTGCCTGATGTCAGTTTGTAGGAGGCCTTTGGTCCTCCATGGGAAAACCAGTCTTTCAGCTTGTGGCAGCTTGCATCTGGAAGAAATCCTGTTCCGTTCGGGATTGTGGGTGGCAGAGGCCAGGTGCCCGGCAGAGGGAGTTGGGCACAAAGGATGGCCTGTTTCCAGGGGTAAGTAAAGTCAGCTGCCCAGGTGCCTGATGTCAGTTTGTAGCGGCCTTTGGCCCTCCAAGAGAAGCCACGTTTCCAGCTTGTGGCAGCTTGCATCTGGAAGAAATCCTGTTCCGTTCGGGATTGTAGGTGCCGGAGCTGGGTGCCCAGCTGAGGGAGTTGGGCACAAAGGATGGCCTGATTCCAGGGGTAAGTAAAGTCAGCTGCCCAGGGCCTGATGTCAGTTTGTAGGAGGCCTTTGGCCCTCCAAGGGAAGCTAGTCTTCCAGCTTGTGGCAGCTTGCATCTGGAAGAAATGCTGTTCCGTTCGGGATTGTAGGTGGCCGAGGCCAGGTGCCCGGCAGAGGGAGTTGGGCACAAACGATGTCCTGTTTTGAGGGATAAGTAAAGTCAGCTGCCCACGTGCCTGATGTCAGTTTGTAGAAGGCCTTTGGCCCTCCATGGAAGCCAGGCTTCCTGCTTGTGGCAGCTTGCATCTGGAAGAAATCCTGTTCCGTTCGGGATTGTAGGTGGCCGGAGCTGGGTGCCCGGATGAGGAGTTGGGCACAAAGGATGGCCTGTTTCCAGGGGTAAGTAAAGTCAGCTGCCAGGTGCCTGATGTCAGTTTGTAGGAGGCCTTTGGCCCTCCAAGGGAAGCTTGTCTTCCACTTTGTGCAGCTTGCATCGGGAAGTAGTCCTGATCTGTTCGGGATTGCAGGTGGCCGAGGCCTGGTGCCCGGCAGAGGGAGTTGGGCACAAAGGATGGCCTGTATCCAGGGGTAAGTAAAGTCAGCTGCCCAAGTGCCTGATGTCAGTTTGTAGGAGGCCTTTGGTCCTCCATGGGAAACCAGTCTTTCAGCTTGTGGCAGCTTGCATCTGGAAGAAATCCTGTTCCGTTCGGGATTGTAGTTGGCCGAGGCCAGGTGCCGGAAGAGGGAGTTGGGCACAAAGGATGGCCTGTTTCCAGGGGTAAGTAAAGTCAGCTGCCCAGGTGCCTGATGTCAGTTTGTAGGCGGCCCTTGGCCCTCCAAGTGAAGCCACGTTTCCTGCTTGTGGCAGCTTGCATCTGGAAGAACTCCGGTTCCGTTCGGGATTGTAGGTGGCCGAGGCCAAATGCCCGGCAGAGGGAGTTGGGCACAAATGATGGCCTGTTTCCAGGGATAAGTAAAGTCAGCTGCCCAGGTGCCTGATGGTCAGTTTGTAGGAGGCCTTTGGCCCTCCAAGTGAAGCCAGGCTTCTCGCTTGTGGCAGCTTGCATCTGGAAGAAATCCTGTTCCGTTCGGATTGTAGGTGGCCAAGGCCTGGGGCCCGGCAGAGGGAGTTGGGCACAAAGGATGGCCTGTTTCCAGGGGTAAGTAAAGTCAGCTGCCCAGGTGCCTGATGTCAGTTTGTAGGAGGCCTTTGGCCCTCCAAGGAAAGCTAGTCTTTATGTTCAAGGCAGCTTGCATCGGGAAGAAATCCTGTTCCGTTCGGGATTGTAGGTGGCCGGAGCTGGGGTGCCCAGCTGAGGAGTTGGGCACAAAGGATGGGCTGTTTCCAGGGGTAAGTAAAGTCAGCTGCCCAGGTGCCTGATGTCAGTTTGTAGGAGGCCTTTGGTCCTCCACGGGAAACCAGTCTTCCAGCTTCTGGCAGCTTGCATCTGGAAGAAATCCTGTTCCGTTCGGGATTGTAGGTGGCCGAGGCCAGGTGCCCGGCAGAGGGAGTTGGGCACAAACGATGTCCTGTTTAGAGCGATAAGTAAAGTCAGCTGCCCACGTGCCTGATGTCAGTTTGTAGGAGGGCCTTTGGCCCTCTAAGGAAGCTAGTCTTCCTGTTCAAGGCAGCTTGCATCTGGAAGAAATCCTGTTCCGTTCGGGATTGTAGGTGGCCGAGCCCAGTTGCTCGGCTGAGAGAGTTGGGCACAAATAATGTCATGTTTCTTTAGGAAAGTAAAGTCAGCTGCCCAGGTGCCTGATGTCAGTTTGTAGGAGGCCTTTGGCCCTCCAAGTGAAGCCACATTTCCAGCTTGTGGCAGCTTGCATCTGGAAGAACTCCGGTTCCGTTCGGGATTGTAGGTGGGCCGAGGCCAGCTGCCCGGCAGAGGGAGTTGGGCGCAAAGGATGTCCTGTTTCCAGGGGTAAGTAAAGTCAGCTGCCCAGGTGCCTGATGTCAGTTTTTAGGAGGCCTTTGGCCCTCCATGGGAAGCCAGGCTTCCCTGCTTCAGGCAGCTTGCATCTGGAAGAAATCCTGTTTCCGTTCGGGATTGTAGGTGGCCGGAGCTGGGTGCCCGGATGAGGGAGTTGGACACAAAGGATGGGCTGTTTCCAGCAGTAAGTAAAGTCAGCTGCCCAGGTGCCTGATGTCAGTTTGCAGGTGGCTATTGGTCCTCCATGGAAAGCCAGGCTTCCAGCTTGTGGCAGCTTGCATCGGGAAGTAATCCTGATCTGTTCGGGATTGCAGGGTGGCCGAGGCCTGGTGCCCGGCAGAGGACGTTGGGCACAAAGGATGGCCTGTATCCAGGGGTAAGTAAAGTCAGCTGCCCAGGTGCCTGATGTCAGTTTGTAGGCGGCCTTTGGCCCTCCAAGTGAAGCCACGTCTCCAGCTTGTGGCAGCTTGCATCTGGAAGAACTCCGGTTCCGTTCGGGATTGTAGGTGGCCGAGGCCAAATGCCCGGCAGAGGGAGTTGGGCACAAAGGATGGCCTGTTTCCAGGGATAAGTCAGCTGCCCAGGTGCCTGATGTCAGTTTGTAGGAGGCCTTTGGCCCTCCATAGGAAGCCAGGCTTCCTGCTTGTGGCAGCTTGCGTCTGGAAGAAATCCTGTTCCGTTCGGGATTGTAGGTGGCCAAGGCCTGGTGCCCGGCAGAGGGAGTTGGGCACAAAGGATGGCCTGTTTCCACGGGTAAGTAAAGTCAGCTGCCCAGGTGCCTGATGTCAGTTTGTAGGAGGGCCTTTGGCCCTCCAAGGGAAGCAAGTCTTTATGTTCAAGGCAGCTTGCATCGGGAAGAAATCCTGTTCCGTTCGGGATTGTAGGTGGTCGAGGCCAGGTGCCCGGCAGAGGGAGTTGGGCACAAACGATGTCCCTTTTAGGGGGATAAGTAAAGTCAGCTGCCCACGTGCTGATGTCAGTTTGTAGGAGGCCTTTGGCCCTCCATGGGAAGCCAGGCTTCCCTGCTTGTGGCAGCTTGCATCTGGAAGAAATCCTGTTCTGTTCGGGATTGTAGGTGGCCGAGGCCAGGTGCCCAGCAGAGGGAGTTGGGCACAAATGATGGCCTGTTTCATGAGGAAAGTAAAGTGAGCTGCCCAAATGCCTGATTTCAGTTTGTAGGAGGCCTTTGGCCCTCCATAGGAAGCCAGGCTTCCTGCTTGTGGCAGCTTGCATCTGGAAGAAATCCTGTTCCGTTCGGGATTGTAGGTGGCCAAGGCCTGGTGCCCGGCAGAGGGAGTTGTGCACAAAGGATGGACTCTTTCCAGGGGTAAGTAAAGTCAGCTGCCCAGGTGCCTGATGTCAGTTTGTAGGAGTCCTTTGGCCCTCCAGGGAAGAAGTCTTCCTGTTCAAGGCAGCTTGCATCTGGAAGAAATCCTGTTCCGTTCGGGATTGTAGGTGGCGGGAGCTGGGTGCCCAGCTGAGGGAGTTGGGCACAAAGGATGGCCTGATTTCCAGGGGTAAGTAAAGTCAGCTGCACAGGTGCCTGATGTCAGTTTGTAGGAGGCCTTTGGCCCTCCACGGGAAGCTAGTCTTCCAGCTTCTGGCAGCTTGCATCTGAAAGAAATGCTGTTCCGTTCGGGATTGTAGGTGGCCGAGGCCAGGTGCCCGGCAGAGGGAGTTGGGCACAAACGATGTCCTGTTTAGAGCGATAAGTAAAGTCAGCTGCCCAGGTGCCTGATGTCAGTTTGTAGGCGGCCTTTGGCCCTCCAAGGGAAGCCAGGCTTCCTGCTTGTGGCAGCTTGCATCTGGAAGAACTCCGGTTCCGTTCGGGATTGTAGGTGGCCGAGGCCAAATGCCCGGCAGAGGGAGTTGGGCACAAAGGATGGCCTGTTTCCAGGGATAAGTCAGCTGCCCAGGTGCCTGATGTCAGTTTGTAGGAGGCCTTTGGCCCTCCAAGTGAAGCCAGGCTTCCTGCTTGTGGCAGCTTGCATCTGGAAGAAATCCTGTTCCGTTCGGGATTGTAGGTGGCCAAGGCCTGGTGCCCGGCAGAGGAGTTGGCACAAAGGATGGCCTGTTTCCACGGGTAAGTAAAGTCAGCTGCCCACGTGCCTGATGTCAGTTTGTAGGAGGCCTTTGGCCCTCCATGGGAAGCCAGGCTTCCTGCTTGTGGCAGCTTGCAAATGGAAGAAATCCTGTTCCGTTCGGGATTGTAGGAGTCCAGAGCTGGGTGCCCGGCTGAGGGAGTTGGACACAAAGGATGGCCTGTTTCCAGGGGTAAGTAAAGTCAGCTGCCCAGGTGCCTGACGTCAGTTTGTAGGAGGCCTTTGGCCCTCCATGGGAAGCCAGGTTTCCTGCTTGTGGCAAGCTTGCATCTGGAAGAAATCCTGTTCCGTTCGGGATTGTAGGTGGCCAAGGCCTGGTGCCCGGCAGTGGGAGTTGGGCACAAATGATGGCCTGTTTCCTGGGGTAAGTAAAGTCAGCTGCTCAGGTGCCTGATGTAAGTTTGTAGGAGGCCTTTGGCCCTCCATGGGAAGCAGGCTTCCAGTTTGTGGCAGCTTGCATCTGGAACAAATCCTGTTCCGTTCTGGATTGTAGGTGGCCGAGGCCAGTTGCCGGGCTGAGGGAGTTGGGCACAAAGGATGGCCTGTTTCCTGGGGTAAGTAAAGTCAGCTGCCCAGGTGCCTGATGTCAGTTTCTAGGAGGCCTTTGGCCCTCCATGGGAAGCCAGGCTTCCTGCTTGTGGCAGCTTGCATCTGGAAGAAATCCTGTTTTGTTTCGGGATTGTAGGAGTCCGGAGCTGGGTGCCCGGCTGAGGGAGTTGGACACAAAGGATGGCCTGTTTCCAGGGGTAAGTAAAGTCAGCTGCCCAGGTGCCTGATGTCAGTTTGTAGGAGGCCTTTGGCCCTCCATAGGAAGCCAGGCTTCCTGCTTGTGGCAGCTTGCATCTGGAAGAAATCCTGTTCCGTTCGGGATTGTAGGTTGCCGGAGCTGGGTGCCCGGATGAGGGAGTTGGTCACAAAGGATGGGCTGTTTCCAGGGGTAAGTAAAGTCAGCTGCCCAGGTGCCTGATGTCAGTTTGCAGGTGGCTATTGTTCCTCCATGGAAAGCCAGCTTCCAGCTTGTGGCAGCTTGCATCGGGAAGTAATCCTGATCTGTTCGGTATTGCAGGTGGCCGAGGCCTGGTGCCCGAAAGAGGGAGTTGGGCACAAAGGATGCCTGTATCCAGGGGTAAGTAAAGTCAGCTGCCCAGGTGCCTGATGTCAGTTTGTAGGAGGCCTTTGGTCCTCCATAGGAAGCCAGGCTTCCTGCTTGTGGCAGCTTGCATCTGGAAGAAATCCTGTTCCGTTCGGGATTGTAGGTGGCCAAGGCCTGGTGCCCGGCAGAGGGAGTTGTGCACAAAGGATGGACTCTTTCCAGGGGTAAGTAAAGTCAGCTGCCCAGGTGCCTGATGTCAGTTTGTAGGAGGCCTTTGGCCCTCCAAGGGAAGCTAGTCTTCCTGTTCAAGGCAGCTTGCATCTGGAAGAAATCCTGTTCCGTTCGGGATTGTAGGTGGCGGGAGCTGGGTGCCAGCTGAGGGAGTTGGGCACAAAGCATGGCCTGATTCCAGGGGTAAGTAAAGTCAGCTGCACAGGTGCCTGATGTCAGTTTGTAGGAGGCCTTAGGCCCCTCCACGGGAAGCTAGTCTTCCAGCTTCTGGCAGCTTGCATCTGAAAGAAATGCTGTTCCGTTCGGGATTGTAGGTGGCCGAGGCCAGGTGCCCGGCAGAGGGAGTTGGGCACAAACGATGTCCTGTTTAGAGCGATAAGTAAAGTCAGCTGCCCACGTGCCTTGATGTCAGTTTGTAGGAGGCCTTTGGCCCTCCATGGGAAGCCAGGCTTCCTGCTTTGTGGCAGCTTGCATCTGGAAGAAATGCTGTTCCGTTCGGGATTGTCGGAGTCCAGAGCTGGGTACCCGGCTGAGGGAGTTGGACACAAAGGTTGGGCTGTTTCAGGGTAAGTAAAGTCAGCTGCCCAGGTGTTTGATGTCAGTTTGTAGGAGGCCTTTGGCCCTCCATGGGAAGCCAGGTTTCCTGCTTGTGGCAGCTTGCATCTGGAAGAAATCCTGTTCCGTTCGGATTGTAGGTGGGCCGGAGCTGGGTGCCCGGATGAGGGAGTTAGACACAAAGGATGGTCTGTTTCCAGGGGTAAGTAAAGTCAGCTGTCCCAGGTGCCTGATGTCAGTTTGCAGGTGGCTATTGGGTCCTCCATGGAAAGCCAGGCTTCCAGCTTGTGCAGCTTGCATCGGAAGTAATCCAGATCTGTTCGGGATTACAGGTGGCCGAGGCCTGGTGCCCGGCAGAGGGAGTTGGGCACAAAGGATGGCCTGTATCCAGGGGTAAGTAAAGTCAGCTGCCCAGGTGCCTGATGTCAGTTTGTAGGAGGCCTTTGGTCCTCCATGGGAAACCAGTCTTTCAGCTTGTGGCAGCTTGCATCTGGAAGAAATCCTGTTCCGTTCGGGATTGTAGGTGGCCGAGGCCAGGTGCCCGGCAGAGGGAGTTGGGCACAAAGGATGGGCTGTTTCCAGGGGTAAGTAAAGTCAGCTGCCCAGGTGCCTGATGTCAGTTTGTAGGGCGGCCTTTGGCCCTCCAAGTGAAGCCACGTTCCAGCTTGTGGCAGCTTGCATCTGAAGAACTCCGGTTCCGTTCGGGATTGTAGGTGGCCGAGGCCAAATGCCCGGCAGAGGGAGTTGGGCACAAAGGATGGCCTGTTTCCAGGGATAAGTCAGCTGCCCAGGTGCCTGATGTCAGTTTGTAGGAGGCCTTTGGCCCTCCAAGTGAAGCCAGGCTTCCTGCTTGTGGCAGCTTGCATCTGGAAGAAATCCTGTTCCGTTCGGGATTGTAGGTGGCCAAGGCCTGGTGCCCGGCAGAGGGAGTTGGGCACAAAGGATGGCCTGTTTCCACGGGTAAGTAAAGTCAGCTGCCCACGTGCCTGATGTCAGTTTGTAGGAGGCCTTTGGCCCTCCATGGGAAGCCAGGCTTCCTGCTTGTGGCAGCTTGCATCTGGAAAGAAATCCTGTTCCCGTTCGGGATTGTAGGAGTCCAGAGCTGGGTGCCCGGCTGAGGGAGTTGGACACAAAGGATGGCCTGTTTCCAGGGGTAAGTAAAGTCAGCTGCCCAGGTGCCTGATGTCAGTTTGTAGGAGGCCTTTGGCCCTCCATGGAAGCCAGGTTTCCTGCTTGTGGCAGCTTGCATCTGGAAGAAATCCTGTTCCGTTCGGGATTGTAGGTGGCCAAGGCCTGGTGCCCGGCAGTGGGAGTTGGGCACAAATGATGGCCTGTTTCCTGGGGTAAGTAAAGTCAGCTGCTCAGGTGCCTGATGTCAGTTTTGTAGGCGGCCTTTGGCCCTCCAAATGAAGCCACGTTTCCAGCTTGTGGCAGCTTACATCTGAAGAACTCCGTTTCCGTTCGGGATTGTAGGTGGCCGAGGCCAAATGCCCGGCAGAGGGAGTTGGGCACAAAGGATGGCCTGTTTCCTGGGGTAAGTAAAGTCAGCTGCCCAGGTGCCTGATGTCAGTTTCTAGGAGGCCCTTTGGCCCCCTCCATGGGAAGCCAGGCTTCCTGCTTGTGGCAGCTTGCATCTGGAAGAAATCCTGTTTTGTTCGGGATTGTAGGAGTCCGGAGGTGGGTGCCCGGCTGAGGGAGTTGGGACACAAAGGATGGCCTGTTTCCAGGGGTAAGTAAAGTCAGCTGCCCAGGTGCCTGATGTCAGTTTGTAGGAGGCTTTGCCCCTGCATAGGAAGCCAGGCTTCCTGCTTGTGGCAGCTTGCATCTGGAAGAATCCTGTTTCCGTTCGGGATTGTAGGTGGCCGGAGCTGGGTGCCCGGATGAGGGAGTTGGACACAAAGGATGGGCTGTTTCCAGGGGTAAGTAAAGTCAGCTGCCCAGGTGCCTGATGTCAGTTTGCAGGTGGCTATTGGTCCTCCATGGAAAGCCAGGCTTTCCAGCATGTGGCAGCTTGCATCGGGAAGTAATCCAGATCTGTTCGGGATTGCAAGGTGGCCG